>NW_013672842.1:30888-40119 GCF_000517525.1 Limulus polyphemus
GATATGAAGGTTATCTATCTTCAATCTATCTATCTCTTCAATCGCGCTGGTTTTTCTCGCCAGGCTTGTATACTAAAAAAGAGGGCGCCTGGCAAACACTAGGACATTCGCGAGATTCCTCGATAAGTCATGATCCTTCTAGAAACTCCAACGCGCATGCTCCCAGCGTGACTTCCGCTGTCGTAACATAACTTTAAATATTTTATACTTCCTCGTTTATAGTACTACAAAATAGCAGACAACGATGAAAAGCTTAATTTCTGCTTAAACCGCTGATACACGTACTTTTGTGAAGTATCAAACAGCACTGGAGTTGGTAACAAATCACTTACGACTTTTGTCAGATTTTCTATCCAAATTCTAGAATGACAGTCAATATTATTTCAGTATCATAGGTAATCCGATTTCACGGCTAATTTCTTCAACTTTCCCATGATTTACAACCCAAAAAAATCAGATGTATACTTGTAGAATGCCACAGAAAAAAAGGGAGATAAGTTATCGTAAGTATTTACCTAACTTATACGGAATTGTCTACTGCACTTCTGACATTACCTTTAGAAGATGCAGAAATGCTAGCTTTAATATTTCTCGCATATCAAATACGGAAGCAGGGATACTTAACAATAACCACTTTTACATTATGAAACACCGAGAGAGCCATACTTAACAATAAACACTCTTACTTCGAATTTCATCAAAAAAAATTACGGGGTTTCCTATTGATGTTTCTGCAAAAGATTTAAAATTGTTTGTTGAATTTTCGCGCAAAGCTACTCGAGGACTATCAGTGCTATCGGTTCCTAGTTAGATAGAGAGATACTCAACACCACCAACTTCCAACTCTTGGGCTATTCTATTAACAAATAATGGACTGATCATCACATTGTAATGCCCGCACGACTGAATGTGAGAGCATGTTCGGCGATAGGTTTCGCTCCCGCGACACACAGGCCTTAACCACCAGGATAGCAAAAGATTAACAGATTCGTTTACATATGTATTACTAATGTCTTGGAAATGTATGAGTACTCCAACTTGATACCAATCTTCAAACAAATATCTTATGGTCGCATTAGGTGAATTACATAATTTCCTTAAATCGATTTTGTTAAACTTCGTTCAGATCCCTTGTTACTTGGTGCAAAAATGTCCTCACCGTTATTTTAATGAAAAATATGTAAGAAGTTGATTTGATACAATCTCAGAATTTACTATCCAACTGTCACAAATTCTCCAAGTTTATTTCCGCCGAAAATACAAACATGTGACAATCTAACCTATGTTATCTCTCTGCTTTTGAATATTTTCACTAAATTCGCTTAGCTTTCTAACGATTTTACAACGGTTCAGTCTAAGGGTTGTTGCCAAATGGCCTGTCATTACTAGGTGGTTAAGGCGCTTGATTCGCCGAGGGTTCGAATCCTCGTCCCACCAAACATGCTTGCCCTTTCAGCCATGGGGGCGTTATAATGTGTAATCAATCCCCTTATTCGTTGGTAAAAGAGTTGGCGGTGGGTGGTGATGACTAGCTGACTTCCCTCTAGTCTTTCACTGCTAAATTAGGGACGGCTAGCGCAGATAGCCCTTAAATAGCTTTGCGCGAAATTCAAAACCTTTCAAGTGCCGCGGCTATTGAGGATTTCCTCTTGTTTTCCCTTTTTATTAGTTATATTTTTGTGCGCCAACAATACCAAGTGTGGGGTGCGCACATACCCCATTAGGTTTTATTACTTATCAGGATCTCTTCCAGCCTACCCTCAACTGGATTATTTTCAGTAGGATTAGAGTAAATTAATCAATGAGAGTTAGTGTGTGGTTAAATACATCAATCGAAAGGGTTTCACCTCCTGAAATAATATAGAAATAATCTATAATTAGATCTGAAATCGGATTAGAGTAAACTAATCAATGAGAGCTAGTGTGTGGTTAAATACATCAATCGAAAGGGTTTCACCTCCTGAAATAATATAGAAATAATCTATAATTAGATCTGAAATCGGATTAGAGTAAACTAATCAATGAGAGTTAGTGTGTGGTTAAATACATCAATCGAAAGGGTTTCACCTCCTGAGGCCAAAACTATAATTAGATCTGAAATAGGTCAAGAGATGACAGAGCTATGAGCTAAAAGTTTGTACTGGATAAAGAACAAACAAAAACCAACTCAGAACCGTTTTATGAGCCGCTATGCTGCGGCTAAAAAACAATATAGCTTAGCAATTTAGCATTATTTGGATTTTGACTAACCGTAAGAGTGTTGAAAGAAAGGTGTTACTTAACCTTCATGTTACTGTTGTAATGTTCTGATTTCAAAATTAAGGACAACAGGGAAAACACAATTGAAAATTGTTTGAAAAGTACCAAAATATTTTTCGGTAATGTAGTGCATAATGTTTTCATAACTTAGTTGGAAGGAAAAACAAACAAGCTAATGATATAAATGATTACGTAATTTATTTCAATAAAAAAAAAGGAAAACAAACACAACGTTTGTTTTGGAATCATTCCATAATTGTTTTAGATTAAACTGTCATTTTTTAAACATCAGTGTCGTTTTACTGATATGTATAGTCTATTACCATTTTAGCCTAAATTTAACGAACAATTACAGGGTGGTCCATAATTATCATTACTATTTTAAAATACAATAATTAAATGACTAAGGAAATACAACCATAAAGTTTTCAACACCTTGTAACCCAACTTAAACAGTTTTTATTATAATGTTTTTGGATGTTGGTTTTTTATTCACTCAAATGAGTAGTGTTACCCCGTAAAATGGCTACCGTGCAAGAAAAAGCTCAATGCGTTGTTTGGCTTGCAGAGGCCAAGTCAGTGACTGTGGTGAAGCGGTCAGTCTACGGATTTACAATGCTAAAATCCGGGCTTTGATTCCCTTCGGTAGACACATCAGATAAACGATGTGGCTATAAGAAAAACACACAGTTGTGCAGCGTAATTACAGACGCCAGTACAAGAATGAAGTATGGGAGTACGTTAAGGATATCGTTTATCGTAAATATCAAGGATCTAAAGACCAAGAGAATGGACGCCATCGCCACTGTAACTTTGCAGCGAACGTGTACTGAAATTGAATATCGATTAGATGTGTTAAGAGCCACTAATGGTGCCGTAAAAGTCTACTGATGACATATCAATAAAAACATTTTGAGTTGGGCTACAATAATTTGAAAACTGCATGGTTGTATTTCTTTAGTTAGTTAATTATTAAATTTTAAAATAGATGGATAATTTTGGACCACCGTGTACTGTAGTATGGCGAAAACGCAATTTCGACAAAAAATATTTACGTAATTAGTTCACTGTGAGAATAACTCCTATTAAAATAACTTACCACTCTTTTCATATTATACTATATTACTATTAGTAATAAGCACTGACTCTAAAGTAATAAACACAACGTTAAACGAATCACAGGCCTAAAGTTGAGTTTATTACTTCATTCAATACTTGGTAAATAGTATGATTTAGTATGTATGCTAGGCCTAACCAAGCTTGATTTGCTGATGTCCGCAATAGATGGTTTTTTACTAATATTAGTAGAATTTAAGTAACATTACCAGTAAGGTTAAGACAATATAAAAAAAAATTAGGCCTTATTGAAATTTAGTCACATATTACTTTCAACACTAAGCCTAATGTTAGATATAAACTTAAGAAACGTACATAAATTGAACTTATGCTCGGGTCTTGTAAGTTGCAAATAACTTAGGCCTACGCTATATCTATTTATTAAATAAAATATGTATCGCAACATAACTTAAGAACGTCGTATTATAACTAATGTTACACTAACTGACTAAGTCAAATTTGACTTGTCCTGAGAGTTACTAACACTAACAGGTTATTAGACATAATAACGTTAAGCGTCCAAAATTTAGTCATATAATGATATAGTTATACAATGGTTAAGCCTAGGCTAATATTACGCGAACTTAAATTTAAAATGGTATTAAAAACTCAAATTTATACTAAAACATTAACGGCGTTTCAATCAAACGCCTTTCGTCAGCCCAAGTCTTGAAATTTATGGGTGTTTTTTTTTAAATGTTGGTTATATTACTGTTATAAAGTAATATTTTTTTTTTACAATCTTAATATTAACTACCGATAAGATGCTATGCATTTAAAAATTAGAATGAAACTGAAAACCTGGCAATCGGTGCCGTAAAGGTAATTAATCATATTTTACTACGTTAGGCCTAACTGCCCTAAAATTTCCCCGTCGTGAATAAATATTTACTATATTATGATAAACTGTTAGTGAGCTTGAGCTTTAATTATGTTTCAACACTCACCAAGAATAAAAATTTCACTTCTAAAGATTTTCACTCAGCTATGCTTAAAAATTTTAGCAGTAGTTATGAGCACGAAATTCATTCACGTCAGGCTAGTTTGCCGACATATGTATTCTGAATACATTCGAATATGCGTCAGTTGAAGTACAATAACTTTTGAACAGCGCGTTCGTGCAATTTGATTGGAGTTCTAAAACATGCTCATTCTATAAAATTTTTCGTTCTTACGCGGAAATGATATTTTAATATTCATATATTCATATACAAATTAGAATAGTTGCCATGATTAATTTTCTGAAACGATATTTAATTCGTAAAACAGAATTAACAAAAATATTTTGTTTATATTAATCGACGTTTAGTGTTTACATTATTCTGGTTTTAGTAAGAGTATGAGGCAGGTACTATTTTAAAATGTCACCAAAAGAAATAAAAATAAAATCATATGTGTGTAAAAATAACATGAACAGTCCAATCGCACAAAAATCTGTGGGTTCAGCTTCTCGTAACTTGTCCAGTTTATTTTTGTATGGAGTTACATAAATATTCGTTTTCTTTTCGAGTTACATGAGGTATGCATTGTTGAACAGGCAGTATAACTGAAAGTATTATCTTTGTGAACCAACACCTTATTGGCCTTAATTCCAGACGAAGATCGTACTTGATTACGTCGCGCACTGTTGCCATTGGCTTTTGTGTTTGTGGATTCTCGCCTGTTAGAAGATGTTGCATTTTGATTACCACGACTGGGGTACGAATTGTTGAAGATTTTTTTTTTCTGGATGATTCTGGTGCCACAGTTTGATCCATATTCCTTTTTCTTCCCAATATCGTTAAGAACAAGGGGCATTCCCACCTTCGAAATTCTAAATCTCCGATTTAAACACATCATGATCTGACTGTATGAATATTTCGCCTCGAAAGGGGCTGTTTCATACCCTTTCCAAAATATACTTTAGGTGGCATCACACTGTCTATGAAATGCCAAATAATCTCAAAATGTAGTTCTGATAACACCGATTTACCGCGACTTTATATCGGCTATGGCTGTCATATGATTTACTGATGTATATGATCAAAATCCTTTTAGATTATTGCATTCAACCTCTGTATAACTTGTAAAGTTATGAGTGACTTTTCCCTTCTAATATCACTTAAAACGTCATGTGTGTTATGTAACATGTAAAGTTATAAGTGTCTTTTTCGTTTAAGAGTTGCAGAATGTTACTTTTTTATCTTTAATGTGGTTTTTAAAGACTCTTTGAGACATTTTTAATTGAAATGTAGAGATCATTAGTTATTCGTAGAATTGCTATAATAAGTATCCAAGACAAAATAAATGCTGCAATAAAAATTACACAAACAAATGAAGTGATACTAGTTGGATAGATTTTAAGACGATTTTCAATCCCTACTGTTACGACAGCAGAAGTCATACAACGCTGGGAGCATGAGCGCTGGAGTTTCTCGAAGGATCATGAATTTTCCTGCCAACTCTAGTTTGTTCCAGGCGCCCTCTTTTTTAGTATACAAGCCCGGCAAATAAAGCCAGCAAAAAAAGATAAAATTGCATAGATAGATATAGAGATAGATAATTGAGTCAAGCGAACAGTAGACACCGTAAGTAAAGTGTGTGAATCGCTATGAATTATAGCGTGTGTTTATAAAAGCAGTTAAGTTAAAGTGACTGTAAAAATTCTGTGTATTACAAAGTTGTATCGAGAAAGAATAAACTAGTTTTATTTAAGAAAGGATTTGCATCGCTGAAGTTCCTCGGAAAGTATTTATACCGGAAATTAACAAACGAACAGAAACGTAACACTACTTTAGTTGGCAAACGTTGTCTGCTTCATTCAGCTATACAGATCACAATGCCAACCAAAAGATCGTTTTAATATAAGTTTTATAATTTCTTTGTAGTGATTCGTTGCGCCATCTTTCTTCAAAATAACTAGCAAATTCTATTTCATTTTCAGGGCACAGCAAAGAGCCATTGAGCTAAGCTAACTCTTCCCATTATCTACCATCACCCTACTCTAAACTACATATGAACTCCCCTTTCCAATATCCAAACATGATATTTAATAAAAGAGGCTAACATTCGCGGGCGAATGCAACATGTCTCTGCCACGCAATTCCAATATGGCCAGTTTTGACACCATAAAAGTAAAAAAAAAATGTCTATATCACTACTTGAGACCTGCAAGAAGGAATTTTAGTACCAAATCCCATGCAAATAGGTTGATATACACATTAATAGTTCACGAAAACCCCAAATTCCACTTTCGTCGCTGAAAAATTGAGCAAAAGACAAAAATTCAAAAACTATCTATATCTCTGTTTAAGACTTGAAAATAGAATCTTTGTACCAAATTCCACGTAAACTGGTCGAAACAAAGTTAAGTAATTGACCGAAACCCCTGAAATTTTAATTTGAGTTATTTTAGAATGTACCAGTTAGATACATGTATGTAAAGGGGTGTATTAAATTTGGTTAAAAATTAAAGATAAGATGTTTATTATTCTAATTATTATCTTTATTATTATTTTTTCTTGAATGGACTTTTGCAATTTTCCCTTTTTTTGAATTCGTAATATATATACTATTACATGAAGACTATTTCGTATAATGAATTCAATCTATTTATAATCTACAAGTAATACTTTACTCTTAAATATATTATCTTGACAGTTTGAAACTGTCTATTCAATAAAGTATATTAGAGGGCGCTTCTGTACATTTTGTAAAGGAAGACAAAAAATAAACGATTCTGAAGTGCTTTAGCCTTTCGGATTAGTTAATGGAGGAGTCCCGAAATACGTGTTTTAGGCATTGATGATTAAAACATTTGAAGATGGGAGGTATAGATTTCAAATTTATTAATTATCTAGTAACTAAATTTTACGTCTAGCCAAGTAGTATTAAAAATTTGCTACTTTCATATTATATTTATAATTCACTTATTTTTTTTAGCCGGCGGGAGTAACTTGGTTAGTTCAATAGTTGGTACTGGTACTGTGGTAGTGCAGTACTGGTAGTGGTAACTGTGTCGACTAAAATTTGTACCTTTTAGAACTTTTAAGTTCAGCATTTTATTTCATAGCTGTAACTTGAGAACGCCAAACTATCAGACATATTCCTCGATTAATGTCTAATGAGTTTCTAATGCTAATTCATGAATTACGTATTCATTTTTTGATACTATGCACTACTGGTAGTGATACTGTGGTGTGTGGTAGTGGTAGAGTATACACATACTCTTGTATCTCAGTGAGTAATTTTACTTTTTATAAAGTAACATGTGGGTGACAGTGAACCATTTGGTTGTTCAGGTTTAATTTTATGGCTGTCCTTGTACACCCACTTTTGAGGAAAAGTAAAAGCTTAAATACATTCATTATTTTTCAGATACTATAGTTTCCATCTTTAAAGTTTAAACTCTTATAAAGTGCAGACCTCTACTAACTGCTGATTATGGCAAGTTAAACCATTAGCCAATTTTCTTGTTTGAAAAGTAATATTGTCTATATTGGAGCCTAGCATGTCTTTTCCAAATTTTAAACTTGTGTCCCATTGATCCTCCAGACACTCTTGGAAACTTCAATAAACCCTTAAATTATCATAGTACCCTCCTCTGAACCATTTACAGTAAGTCAGTATCATTTAATATATAAGGAGGCCAGAACTGTGCACAGTATTCTGAATGAGGCCAAACTAATGATCTGCACAAAAAATACTTGCCTCTTTCATCTTACAATCAGTTTGTTTATGAATACAGTCTATTAGCATTGCTAATAGCAACAGACCACTAACTTTTCTTCTTCCGTCATGCTGTTGAATGATTCCCTTCTATGTTACATATGTGATTCAAATTATGATAACCCAGGTGCATTATTTTGCAATTACAATAATTAACAGTCATTTCCTGCCAAATATTTGTCTTAAGAAACTGATCCAAGTCATTCTGTAGTACTCCAACATTCTCAGTACTCAAGATTTTGTTATTTATATATTAGTGGCACATGGATTTCTCACTGATTAGACTTAGATCTGGTCTGGTTGCTGCTGGAATGTTATAATTACCCATTACAGGTACCAGAGAAAATGAGCTCCTGTTGCCAGTAATGTAGCATGTAGTACAAGGCATGATTAAGTGATCTTAAGAGATTTTTTATTAAAGTTACAGATACAAAATAAAATTGGTGTACATCAAGAAGTATCTGGTATTATATGTAACCTGCAAGGGCTACTCTCTTGGCTATATTTGTGAAGAATGTTGACCGGTAGTGTATTCACAGTATTGTTTGTACTACTCAGAGAAAAATCAGCTGCACTATGGAAAGATTTGATGGAGAATTTGAGAAAATAGCTTTATCACTTGTAATTGACACATGCTATGGTAATTGATTAATTTATGAAATTGGCTGAAGCTTATTCTGTCACTAATACTTCACCAAAGTTCCTAGCTGAGCACTAGATGTGTCACTTTAGAACATCTGATAAAATTCATACAAATCAATGAAAACACTTTAAAAGTTTTCTAATTTATGTTGATTACTAGGCATAATGGAAATGTGTGTTTCTCCATATCATTCTGAAAAAAAAATTAAAGTTCATAACAGCCTGATAAAGTGTCACTATGTCCTACCGAGTAACTGACTGTTTCTCTGAAGTTGTTGATGTATGATTGAGAAATTATACTTCATATCCATATAATATACAGTTGTCCATCTAATGCACCTAATCCTGAACCTTCATATGCATATAATATACAGTTGTCCTTCTAATGCACCTACTGCTGAAATTGAGTCAAGCGAACAGTAGGCACTGTAAGTAAAGTGTGTGAATCACTGTGATTTATAGCGTGTGTTATAAAGGTTGTTAAGTTTAAAGTGACTGTGGAAATTA
>NW_013672843.1:0-7357 GCF_000517525.1 Limulus polyphemus
GACCATTCGATGCTCATGTTAACATTAACCTACGCCCAGTCCTTGTTCCATGTCTCTAGCCCTGGACCATTCGATGCTCATGTTAACATTAACCTACGCCCAGTCCTTGTTCCATGTCTCTAGCCCTGGCCCATTCGATGCTCATCTCAACACGTTAACACTAACCTACGCCCAGTCCTTGTTCCATGTCTCTAGCCCTGGACCATTCGATGCTCATCTCAACACGTTAACACTAACCTACGCCCAGTCCTTGTTCCATGTCTCTAGCCTTGGCCCATTCGATGCTCATCTCAACACGTTAACACTAACCTACTGCCCAGTCCTTGTTCCATGTCTCTAGCCTTGGCCATTCGATGCTCATCTCAATACGTTAACACTAACCTACGCCCAGTCCTTGTTCCATATCTCTAACCTTGGCCCATTCGATGCGCATCTCAACACGTTAACACTAACCTACGCCCAGTCCTTGTTCCATATCTCTAACCTTGGCCCATTCGATGCGCATCTCAACACGTTAACACTAACCTACGCCCAGTCCTTGTTCCATGTCTCTAGCCCTGGACCATTCGATGCTCATCTCAATACGTTAACACTAACCTACGGCCAGTCCTTGTTCCATATCTCTAACCTTGGCCCATTCGATGCGCATCTCAACACGTTAACACTAACCTACGCCCAGTCCTTGTTTGGTAGGAGTATATCAGCAGTTAGTGGTTTGATTGTATGGATATTAGTACAAGTAAGAAGTCCAAGCGTGGTTTAGTGGCTAGCGTGCCCTAACTGTGGATCCGAAGATTCATGGTTGCCTTAAAAACGCGCTATGCACTTTGGAGCTATGGGTGTGTTATAAAAATGACAGTCAAATCCTACTATTCGGTTAAACCATAATGTAGAACTGATTCGATCATGTGTACCGTCTAGACATGAGATAGATTAAGTCTTTTTTTTTTTTTTTACTTGAGGTATTGGGTTCCTCATGTTGAAATGTATAGAACAAATATTGTTAGTTAACATTGTTCCACTTTCAAAACTAGCTGTAATATTTCATTTTTGTTAGTTTTATATCTCACCTGGAATATCAATGTATTTTAGAACTGATTCACTTTGTCAATAATTGAAAATCCACTTGCACTGTGTACGGTCAAAGCGTAATGGTCCGTATTATCGTTCGAAACTACATTATTAAGGTATTCTGTAAGTTACATCACGAAACAGAGTTCACTAAGGTGAGAAACAAGAATTTGGTAAATTATATAAAAACAAGGAAATGTGAAATCTTAGAACTATCGACTGTTTTCTGTAGAGATGGAAGAGATAAGTGCACGTGTCGAAAGTTCCAGAGTTTCATCGTTTTTTTATTTGGTTGTGAAGAAATGAAATATACCTCTACTAGCAGAAGCCCATTGAAACAATTCAAAGGTGATTTTCCTAAAAACAGTGATGTATGAAACAGAGCGTATATGCAATATGATTGTCTAGTGGCCATTTACAACCGTACTTTCTCATTCCATGTGTTATTTCAAGAGCTCCAATTGCAGTGCATTTCTTTATAATCAAAGGAGCCTGAATACAATGCACTGTTGGCAAAAATATTTGGTCTTCGAAGCATTGGGTACATTCAGCACATTAGAGCGTTTATCTTCCCTAAGTAGCCATTAGGATTTTTTCCGCTAGATGCCACCATTCCTTGTCATTTTACTGAGCGAAAGGAAAGACCGTTACCGAAGTGAGCGCTTTTTGGCAGTTTTATATGAAGTGTCAAAGGGAAGATATTCAATTCAATTTATTCTACATGGAACAATAAAATTATTCATGTTTATAATACTGACATGGAAAAAAAACTAAATATAAGCGAAACAACAACGAATATGTACTCAAACACGTCCCTCTCTTTATGCATTTTTTTCATTCATGCTTCTATCTTTGAAATATTTATTTCAACCAGTCGACGGAGGAAGTCCAACTTTTTCCCTCACAAAAAGAAACATTTTTTGTTCATAATAGATTTTCTTTTCAGATAGGCCCTTCAGCACATACAACGACTGACAGATCGATGTTGATATCAATATGAAATTTTAGGAATTGCAAAAAAAAAATGAATAACTTTCCTGTAAAGTACTTTTGAAAAATAAGCATTTTGATATATAATGTACGATTAACCGTTCTGGAGATACATAGCGTGACAGACAAATATTTGGCTATTATATATATATATATATAGATGAAACTTTATCAAAATGTAACGTTCTATATTATAAATATGCAAGTGAAAATATAACGCAATAAAACACAGGTAACTTGTCTTGGCTATTGAAATGTTTCTTGACTGCTTAGATCTGCACTAACAGTATGTTCAGTCAAAGCGAAACACTTAAATAATCCTTAAAATAGCAATTTGTTTTAACCGAGAATTTGTTCTTATTGTTTTTACATGAAAAAGGTAATTCAGTAAGCAATAAATTACTTAAAAGTTATGTCAGAATAAAAGTAAACAAAAAAAAAAGAAACAACAGCAAATAATAAAGCATTGCACGAATTCAGAATTATCTGAGTAATATTTGTTCATTGTCGAGTTCTTCCATCGGTGAAAAAAGAAACATAAATAATAAACAAATAGTTTCATAACAAAAACAAGAAATAACTTGCATATTTTCGGAAGTGGTTTCTGTTTTCCGAAAACTCTCGGGGTTTCAGGATATTTATAATTATGTTTTCCATCCAAGTTCGCACAATCGATTGTTTGTTTGTTTGTAATTAAGCACAAAGCTACACAATGGGCTATCTGTGCTCGGCCCACCATGGGTATCGAAACCCGGATTCTAGCGCTGTAAGTCCGCGGACATACCGCAGTGCCACTGGGGGGGGGGCGCGCACAATCGAGCTTATAGAAAATGCCTAGTTTTGTGACAACTTTAAACACGAGAAAATAAGCCGAATAATTTCTGATATAAAATTCTGCATAAGTTTAGGGTTCGATCTCTTGCTTTGGTAAAGGCAATGAAACTTTTCCTCAGGTCCATTTCATTTAGACTGCACTGTAACATGTTCCTGAGATCTAGGACACTCTGGGCCCCTAGTAGAAACAACAATAAGTGTTTTTAATTATTTCTTACAAGTTGAGATACCCGTCCTTTGTCCGGGTTATGAACTTAAAAAAAATGTGTAGGTGGATGTTATGATAAATAACACAAAAACCCTAACTTTTACACAATTATTATTATTATAGTATTCATTATTACCTCACCAAACGTTTCGTATAAGGTTTAAGAACTCAATATGTATATATACTTAAAACATGGTATACGCTGTGTGATCATCAGGATGACTTTGTAGGAAGAGGTAGCGAAAAAAGTAGTAGCGTTAGGGGGTGTCATATTTTTACCCACTTTTAACACCCAGCTCTTAATGTCCTTTCAATTATTTCACGTGATTAATTAAATTGACGGTCATTGGCCGCAGAAGTGTCTTGCAGGTCGAAGTTCAAACGTCACGGGTTAAAGTAAGAAGTTGGTATAACTCAAGAAACGGATCTTCATATCAGCCTCGTGGTGGCTGTTGGAGTATTATTCCAACAGTGGCGGCCATTTTCTTCATTCCATTCCTCCATACAGAGTGAGAGCGCCCTCTCTGAGATATATAGGACGTTTGTGTGTCCTTCCCCAACACTTTGTATATGTTGTGTTATAAAAAATTTACTATTTTTGTGTATATGGACGTCGGGCCATCTATGAATGTAATTAACGTTAACTTCAGTTAAAGATAATAAATGAATGGGTTGTTAATCCCCATTAACATGCCTCTTGTTCCAACCTATCATACTACAAAGTTTGTTTAAGATTGGCCCAGCGACCTAGGAGTATTTAGATAACGGACAAACAGACAGACACACATTTTTTGTGCTTTATATATATATAGACAACTGTTGTTGGTTGTGGTCCAGTCACTAAGCGACGTAACATAATGAGAATAGTTACAAAACGGAGAACAAAGTATCTTATTATAACTATTTCTTCTGCTTTACAGTTTTCGTGCCCTCTCTTGATTGGATTTAAACGTTTTTGGATGAACCCTCTTTTCTGATCGCTTTAACTCAACAGCAACCCTATCGTTACTCTATCCAAAATGCGTGCGTTTAATGCAACCACCACACCTTTCAACCTTGCACTTCCAACTGAGACTAGGAAAAACATCATTTCGGAAATTCTTTAACGAGTCGAGACTGAAACAGGTCTTCTATATGTAATGGTAATGGACTTTCAGGCCCGGCATGGCCAGGTAGTTAGGGCGCTCGACTCGTAATCTGAGGGTCGCGGGTTCGAATCCCCGTCACACCAAACATGCCAACCTCCGCCGTTGCCTGGTCCCAAGTCCAGGATGAGAAAGGAGGAGGGTTGGGCGCGGGGCTAGAAACTCCAACCTGCTACAAGTAACTGCAACAACACCTTCCGTTGGCGAGGTGTTGTTGCGGCCCTATGCTCAACTGGGAGTTTACAGGATTTAAAAAAAAAATGGACTTTCACCAAAATCTTGACACAAACAGGAAGAACTAACTTTTTAAATGAAGATTTCTTACAAGATGAACCAAGGAGCATAAAAGTTGTATTATTCGAAAGCTCTAATACTAAACTATTACTGAAAGGCAATTTTAGTATTTTGTATACTTTGCCGGGTGTTGTGATGAACAAAACATCCCTAAATCCTGTACAATTTACTGCAGAAATTAGAATCTAAACAAATATAATAGTACTGTCTGTTGTATGTCCATGTAACTTCTTCGCTGGGTGTGGATGGATCTTCACCCAAATTGGTATGGAAGTTCATTAGGTCCATGCGGGGGGTACATATAAATTTTCAGTTTTGTGGTTTGCGGTTTTTATGGGCGTTTTTGCGTTTTGTACCACTACTCCGCACCCTATAGGTGGATCTTCACCAAATTTGGTGTGGAAGTTCATTGATTCCATGGGGAGATACATAAAAATTTTCAGTTTTGCACTTTTTATGGGCGTTTTTTTTTACAATTATATATAATGGAAGCAACTTTTCATGTCCTTAGATAACCTTTCATTAATCATGAATTTACATTAATTCCGACCATGGGACGGGTACTCCGGCTAAATGTTCAATCTGAACAGTACTATAGGCGCACATGTGCTAAATATCTTGTTCAGAGAATCCCTAGGATTTAAGAATATCTTTTCTATATTAAATCATTGACGAGATACGTTTAATGTATAATCTGGAAAACATGAGAGAAGCTGAAGATGGCGTAACTTAGTTTTAAAAACTTCCTATAGATGGCAGGACATGCAAATCGTATAAAAATATATTCAAATTGTGATACACATGAATATTTAAATTAATGGTGGCTGTCATGTGGCATATTCATGTTTTTGGATTTCGATTTTTGATATTTTTACTTCTTATCTTTTACGTACAGAATACCTCTAAAATACATACAACTAAACTGTAAACTATAATGACGTTCAAGAAATATGGAGGGAAATTCTTATAATGTTAGGGTTAACCAGCACAATGAATTATCGTGAAAATATGGAGAAAAAATCACGTGCCCAACTTTATATCATCGTTTCAGTAAAACTTAGATGCGGTCTCGTTAACTAAATGCCACTTTCTTGAATAAGAAAAATCGGTCTCTAAACCAAACTCACACTGATTCACCTCTTGGAACAATTAGACGTTTATTTTGTGTTTTGAAACGTGAATGCCTGAAGGCAATTTATCGTCAGTCAAATCAACAAGTTATCTATTGGTTCAATCCAAACCGATTGGCTGAAAACGAGTTACGTGGCTTCTTTCTGGTTGTCAAGGTTGTTCGAATGGATGAAACTATGCTTCTTGTGACGTCATGTATTGATTTATGGAGGGGGGGGGGGTTCTTTCAGCGAAGCTAACTTGGGAATGATAGCAAAGCCAACTAAATAGACCCCAGTTGGACAGTGATAAATTTACGAACTTACAACGTTAAAATTTGAGACTCGATTCCCTGTAGTATAAACAGCAGACAGCCTAGTGTGGCTCCGCTCTAAAAATAAACAAACAATAACTAAATAGGCACAACTAAATACTTTATACACTCAGCATCACAGATTCCAGTAGATCGATTTAATAAATCTATTTTAAATAATTATAATCTTGTATAAAACTTACATAACAAATTCTAAATAAATCATTTTAAACAATTAGAAAAACTTAATACTAAAGGAATTGTTTAAACTTAATCTAACGTCCCTTCAACCTATTGTTATTTGTTTACATTTCATCCAACTTCCCTTCAACCTATTGTTATTTGTTTACACTTCATCTAACGTCCCTTCAACCTATTGTTATTTGTTTACACTTCATCTAACGTCCCTTCAACCTATTGTTATTTGTTTACACTTCATCTAACGTCCCTTTAACCTATTGTTATTTGTTTACATTTCATCCAACTTCCCTTCAACCTATTGTTATTTGTTTACACTTCATCTAACATTCTTTAACCTATTGTTATTTGTTTACACTTTATCTAACGTCCCTTCAACCTATTGTGAATCGTTTACACTTTATCTAACGTCTCTTCAACCTATTGTTATTTGTTTACACTTCATCCAACGTCCCTTCAACCCATTGTTATTTGTTTACACTTCATCTAACGTCCCTTCAACCTATTGTTATTTGTTTACATCTCATCTAACGTCCCTTCAACCTATTGTTATTTGTTTACACTTCATCTAACGTCCGTTCAACCTATTGTTATTTGTACACTTCATCTAACGTCCCTTCAACCTATTGTTATTTGTTTACACTTCATCTAACGTCCCTTCAACCTATTGTTATTTGTTTACATCTCATCTAACGTCCCTTCAACCTATTGTTATTTGTTTACTCTTCATCTAACGTCCCTTCAACCTATTGTTATTTGTTTACACTTCATCTAACGTCCCTTTAACCTATTGTTATTTGTTTACATTTCATCCAACTTCTCTTCAACCTATTGTGAATTGTTTACACTTCATCTAACGTCCCTTCAACCTTTTGGTATTTGTTTACATTTCATCCAACTTCCCTTCAACCTATTGTGAATTGTTTACACTTTATCTAACGTTCTTTCAACCTATTGTTATTTGTTTACACTCTAGTCTTACACTGCTAAATTAGGGACGGCTAGCGCAGATAGCCCTCGTGTAGCTTTACACGAAATTCAAAAACAAACAAACAAATCTTAGTAGGGAAATAATGAGTCTAGACACTCTTTGAATAAATGAACAAAATTTATATTTTAACAATAAGCAGAAAAACACTGTGTTCGTAGCCATACTGACAGAACGGTCGTTTCTCCTCTCTCTAGGAGGTGTTC
>NW_013672843.1:7982-9544 GCF_000517525.1 Limulus polyphemus
GTTACTTTCTTCATATAATATTTAATGCTGCAACACCAAACATGGCCCAGTTAGGGCACTCGACTCGCAATCTGCGGGTCGTGGGTTCGAATCCCCGTCACACCAAACATGCTCGCCCTTTCAGCCGTGGGAGCGTTATAATGTGACGGTCAATCACACTATTCGTTGGTAAAAGAGTAGTCCAAGAGTTGGCGGTGGGTTGTGATGATTAGCTGCCTTACCTCTAGTCTTACACTGCTAAATTAGGAACGGCTAGCGCAGATCGCCCTCGTGTAGCTTTGCGCGAAATTCAAAAACAAAACAACACCAAAATAATAATTTTAGTATTTGATATCAGAAAAATAGAAACAGTATTCAGAAGATATTCAGTTAGATAATACTCCTGTAAATACTTAACATAAGTAAAACTGAAGATAATACTCACAAGTTACTCCTGTTAATATCTAACATAAGTAAAACTGATTATAATACTCACAAATTACTCCTGTTAATATTCAACATAAGTAAAACTGAAGATAATACTCACAAGTTACTCCTGTTAATATTTAACATACGTAAAACTGAAGATAATACTCACAAGTTATTCATTTTTATTTACTTATAAGATAGTAAACAGATGTAATTCAAATTCATGTAAATATTTAATGAAATAAGTAATCACAAATTACTCATGTTGTTGTTGAATATAATGAAAATTTATGATATTACTTACAAATTATTCATGTTATTATTTATTATTATTAAAACTGTATATACAAGTTACTTATCTTTATTTTCAATACAGGTAAAATCAGATCAAATAAACATACATTACCCATGTTAATATTTAATATAATTAAAATTAAAGATCATACTCATAAGTTACTCATGTTAATAGTTAATAAAAGCTAAATTAAAGACATAGATAAGTTGCTCATGCTAATATTTAATAAAAGCTAAATTAAAGACATAGAAGTTGTTCTTGTTAATATTTAATAAAAGCTAAATTAAAGACATAGAAGTTGTTCTTGTTAATATTTAATAAAAGCTAAATTAAAGACATATAAGTGGTTCATGTTAATAGTTAATAAAAGCTAAATTAAAGACATATATAAGTTGCTCATGTTAATATTTAATAAAAGCTAAATTAAAGACATAGAAGTTGTTCATGTTAATATTTAATAAAAGCTAAATTAAAGACATATAAGTGGTTCATGTTAATATTTAATAAAAGCTAAATTAAAGACATATATAAGTTGCTCATGTTAATATTTAGTAAAAGCTAAATTAAAGACATAGAAGTTGTTCATGTTAATATTTAATAAAAGCTAAATTTAAGACATATAAGTTGTTCATGTTAATATTTAATAAAAGCTAAATTAAAGACATAGAAGTTGTTCATGTTAATAGTTAATAAAAGCTAAATTAAAGACATATAAGTTGTTCATGTTAATATTTAATAAAAGCTAAATTAAAGACATATAAGTTGCTCATGTTAATATTTAATAAAAGCTAAATTAAAGACATATAAGTTGTTCATGTTAATATTTAATAAAAGCTAAATTAAAGACATATATAAGTTG
>NW_013672843.1:10425-15565 GCF_000517525.1 Limulus polyphemus
GACTGCAGTTCAATTACTCACTATCTACACACACATTATTGTCCCGTCACGTTGTCACAATCTTTTATATACCAGCCTACCCTATATCTAGTAAATATTAGAGCATTCGCCAAAGTACAGGATAGTTCTAGAAAGTAGAGGGCGTGAGAATCACGTGATCTCGATGACGCAACAATATATTCATGACACGAAAAAACACTGCCTATATCGACTTACAATTCTTCCCCACATAAGCCCACAATTCTTCGCTTTTCCACACCAACCTACATTTCACACCTTGCTTGCTCAACGTAAGTACAATTGAAATGTTAAACATTGTTACCTTGACTCTGTCTTACGTCGTTTCCTTAACCACAAACGTTGGTTTTTTTTTATGAAAAGGGAATGATAGATGGCTCATATTATTATGTAAACATAATTTTCTGTATATGATTTTAATTAGAATAATAAAACTGTGAGTGTTCTTCTAAAACCATGAATAATTAAGTTTAACAAACCACTAGTTAGGAAAAAAGGTGATCTAGCCAATCATAAGATGGTAAACACGTGTATACTGTATTGCATCATTACTATTTTTATCACGATCCCTCATTAGCCACATTTTATTTCCCTATGTGAGCATGCGCAGTGAGAGAGTTAATTCCCCCCCGCTGTTCCCTCCTTAACCATTCTGGAAACAGTCAACAAGACGTTCAAGTCCTGTGACCTTCACATCATAAAAAGCAAGAAATTAGTACCAGTCTTTGCAAGATACATTTGAAAAATATTCAAAATTGGTAATGGTTCTGTTACTTTTCTTTTTGCACTAACTGCCTTGATAACTGTGCAGAATCAGTAATAAACCAAATAAAAAAATCATTCTGACCTTCAGAAATGTATTTGACGAAGGAAAATCCCGAACTTCTCCTGGAATATTTTAAAATTATTTATTTTATTCAATTTCCTTTGTTTAGAACAAAGCAAAAATAACTCTCAACATTACAAACGGCCACATAATGGGGACAAATGTACATATTTTAACACCATGCGTTTCAAAGGTTTTTTTTTTGTTAATTAGCGTAAAAAATATAAAATTTTAATGGCCAAGACACTCGTTAGGCTTAATACAGATATGCACTCTAAAAAATAAGCAGTGATAGAGTTTTATTTTAAAATACGATGGTGGTTATTCGCTTTCATTTGTTTATCTACCCAATAACCCCCCCCCCCAAAAAAAAAGATAGAAACCATCGCTAAGATACCAAACCAGAAAGTGACCAATCTACCAAATTTTGCCCGGCATGGCCAGGTGATTAGGGCTCTTGAGTCGTAATCTGAGGGTCGCGGGTTCGAATCCCCGTCTGACCAAACATGCTCGCCGTTTCAGCCGTGGGGACGTTATAATGTTACGGTCAATACCACTATTCGTTGGTGAGAGAGTAGCCCAAGAGTTGGCGGTGGGTGGTGATGACTAGTTGCCTTCCCTCTAGTTTTTAACTGCTAAATTAGGAATGGTTAGCGCAGATAGCCCTCGTGTAGCTTTGCGCGAAATTCAAACCTAACCAATCTATCAAATTGTTCGTCTTTCTTCTTCTTGTTTCAGTAGAGATAATTCTACACCTACTTTATCACGACAATATAAATCTAAATCCACGGTATTGTGTTTCTGGGCAGTGCGCGATGTAATTGCTTAGTTGTAATAACTAGTATTAATTTTATAAAATCATAATTCTAAGGTAAACGATGTTCTCATTACCCCTTGAACTTAGCTTTCTTACAAATATTAAAAAGTACAGGATGAAACAGGAATTATTAGCCAATAATAGAAGAACAGTAGATGACTGTAACATGTAAAGTATTCAGTGCTTTGTACACTATACAATTGGTGTCTTTAGGAAGCCAACCCTTATATTATATATGAAGTAAAGGAGTAAAAAAACTCAATACGCATGATATTATATTTTATTACGTACATTTATAGAATACATTAACTTTCAGTCAGAAAAAAAACCGTCACAAAACAAGTAATAAATAACATTTTGTAAATGTAAAATGATGTAGGGATAGCAGTGCCAAAAAAAAAAAAAGAGTGTAAACAAGAATATATATAGATGATAGAGTTATACATAGATCATCCCTACATAATTTTCATATTAAAATTTAATGTCACACTGTAAAATGCATTCTAGACTTTAATATTACTGCAGTTGAAAGTCGTATGTTCCTGACTGCTGGCATGTAGTTTGTTTATCGTAATACTATGGTCATGTCAAGATAGGCATCAGTGTAGTGTAACTAGGAATTACTTACAAGGAAAACCAAGTTGAGTCAAAATATGTCTTGATTATTACAGACTCTCGCTACGAGGTCAGTCGAATTGACCAACCTCGTAACCATCTTGTACTCCTACATTTTACAGTGTAACATTAAATTTTAATGGTGAAAGTCATGTGCGGATGATCTATGTATAGCTGTACAATCACTATATTCATGTTATCATTAACATATTTTATATTTATAAAAATATGTATATATATAATTTTATGAGCGGATGATGCTTGACAACGAAAAAGGAAATATTATTTTACGAATTTATGTTTGGTTTTATTGTTTTAAATTGCTAACTATAACTTACATTCTACAAAGTTAACATCCTTACATGTAAAGGAAAAGATTTTGATTCATATTTTTAAAGTAATACTTGATACTAACCAGTAAGTGAGTCGTTTCTTCCTAGTTGTTCAGTTCTTGACGTAATATGCAAAGTTTAGCTTTATTCCACAATATATTTGAATTCACAAAGTAAATAATTTTACTGCAAAATTTGCTCCCCCGAGGTGGATGGACCTTTTGAAGTTATGAAGTGTATTACTCCATTAGTATATGAATTAAAAGATCCCATATATATATTTTTTCCACAGTGAAATTTCTCTCGACATATGGTAATCTTTCTAGGCACTTGCAACAAAACGAAAATTTCGACTACATAATACTTGGATGTCGTTCCCTCACAAAACAAATGACTTCTGCTGGTGTGTCCACTTCTCATCTTTCAACGGATCCTCCTGATGACTTACTTTTGTCTTCACCTCAAAGGATATTGCAGCATATCGCAGTATTGATTATGGAAGTAAGCTGATCTTTGGACTGTTAAACTTCCGGTAAGCCGAACTAGAGCCGGAAGCTAGAGAAAATCAAGCTGAAGATTTGTATTGTATTTTTCTTGCGTGGTATCCGTACTAAAGCTGTAAAGGATTCGTGATGTCAGTATAAAGAGGGAGTTGAAAGCAAGAATATAAAAACTGGGATATTTTATACAAAGTGATTAATGTCATCACTTCTTTTTTCTAATGGGGAAGGAGTGCAAGATAGCGAATTCTATTTTTTTTATTTGTTATGGTTTTGTTTATGGTTCAATTATTATTAATTCTACCGTTTACTTTAACTATGAATTTTTAAGTTACATTAAAACGCTAACTCACCTTCTGGTTGATCACGTTTATTTTGAGTAAGTACGTATGTATTATGAAACTGATAACAGCTTTCCTTGCAGTGACGTACAAATATTATTAATGTAGCAAAATATTATGTAAATTTATGATCACATGAGATGTACTCTCATGACATAATGCAATGAATAAATACCCTGCCATAAGCTTCCCAGACTGTTTGTTTGTTTGAAGTTAAGCACAAAGCTACACATTGGGCTATCTGTGCTCTGCCCACCACGGGTATCGAAACCCGGATTCTAGCGTTGTAAGTCCGCAGACATACCGCTGTTCCACTGAGGGGCTTCCCAAACTGAGTCGAGATAGTTAGTGAATTATTGTTGTTTGTCATCGATATTGATATAATATAGAAAAGTGATTGCGGAATATTGTTTTTTTTTATTGTTTGTTTGCTTTGCAAAAAGTTTTTTTTTTTCTTCTTCTTCTTCTTCTTCTTTTTCCTGATTTCATTATTTGAAACAGTTAATAATAATAGTGCTAATTTTTTTTCCCAAGTATTATTACAGTTTAACTAATAAATTGTTGTTTTTTTATGTCGGCCCCTGGTTGTAATTGTGTGTTATTTTAGACCATTACAACTTCTTTGCTAGTCACCTAACGCATCACAGATTCAAGTTTAGCGTGAGCTATTTGATTTAATTATATTCCGGTTTTTTTCTTCCCTTTTTCCTTATTTAGGTACCAATTTGGGGCAGTTAACGAGTAGAAAATGCGGAGCCGAATCAGTAAACATCGATTTTCTCGGAGTACTTCTGTCTCACCCCCCCCCCCCCCGATCCCATTCCCTCCACATCTAAATCTTAGGCATTGGATTTATAAATCTCTGCCTCGGCATAAAATTAATAGATCCCCCACCTCCCCGAGCATTTAGTATTTCTAATAACCATTTAGATCAAGAATGGGGCGAAGAGGGATCGGCTGATCTCCGAGCACCCCTGGTTTACTTACAACCTAAAATCCTACTGCGTTTTGGTGAAGAAAACTTACTTTGTTCCAAAACTTAACCTACCTGAAATGAAAGTATAGATAGCTATGACCACAGCCAAGGTGTATATACTCAGTTTGTAACTGGAGAATTCCAGAAACTTAACCTACCTGAAATGAAAGTACAGATAGCTATGACCACAGCTAAGGTGTATATACTCAGTTTGTAACTGGAGAATTCCAGAAACTTAACCTACCTGAAATGAAAGTACAGATAGCTATGACCACAGCCAAGGTGTATATACTCAGTTTGTAACTGGAGAATTCCAGAAACTTAACCTACCTGAAATGAAAGTATAGATAGCTATGACCACAGCCAAGGTGTATATACTCAGTTTGTAACTGGAGACTTCCAGAAACTTGATTTGTTAACTAAAACTGTTCTGCGTGTATTAATTTTATAGTAGAATTTTTTTTTTATACCATCCGAGAGATGGTTTACAATATAATGGTTTTACCGAAGAATGCGCGGCAAAACATCTCCACGACTATAATAATGACCTTATTGTGAGAGTGGGTCAGTATTTATTTACCTTAATCAGAATACAAAAGCATTGTATAATTACTTTTGTTGTTCATAACCATTAGAGAGAAGAAAAATAACTCTTGAATTAGCAAGTAACGTCCTACAGAAAACAAATCGTAGCTGCTCCAAACAAACAAAAAAA
>NW_013672843.1:16128-16969 GCF_000517525.1 Limulus polyphemus
ACAATCATATATGTTTGGGATCACTGTCTTGTTGGAATATAAATCCCCACACAATAAATCGCGTTCCTTAGGGAATGACAAAATAAATCAGAATCTGCCTGTACTTCTCAGCAGTCAGAGTGTCATCGGTGTTGTGTAGATAGTTGACACTGTTGACTAAGGTGCATACCCAAACCTTTGCCGATTCCCCCATCATGCTTGTCTGTTCTCTTATTCATTGTTGAACAAGCTGTTGTTGATTGTTGACAAATATTTTGAATTTGGATACCTCTGTAAAGAACACACATCACGAGCTTTCCTCACTCCACTATTAATGGTCTGATGTCTATTTTAATCTTTAAGTTTGTTTATCTCCTCTTAGTGGTAGTTTTCGAGTAGCTACGCGTTTATTATTGAGACTACTTTGTGCTAATGTGTATCTTACTTCTCGAGGTAACATTAACACCCGTTTTTACAGCAAGGTTATTGCCGAGATCTGTACTGCTTTGTGCTAATGTGTATCTTACTTCTCGAGGTAACATTAACACCCGTTTTTACAGCAAGGTTATTGCCAAGATCTGTACTGCTTTGTGCTAATGTGTATCTTACTTCTCGAGGTAACACTAACACCCGTTTTTACAAAAAAGGTTATTGCCAAGATCTGTACTGCTTTGTCTGTTACTGAAACATTGTTTGTGACGAAATTATCTTTGAAATAACTGCGTGATTTGTAACTAAAAGTCTTTTACGGTTATTTTTATATTGGAAGCAAGCCTGAGGCCGAAATGCTGTAAAATAAATTCATTTAGTAAGAGTGTTTGTGAATTTCGCGAAAAGCTACACGAGGGATATTTGCGCTAGC
>NW_013672843.1:17929-20566 GCF_000517525.1 Limulus polyphemus
GCCTTAACCACCTGGCCATGCCGGGCCCACTGTAAAGGTTTACCTTCTATTAATGTTTTGAGACGAATTCAGAACAATTACATAGAAATTTTCCTTCATATAGGCTTCAGCTTATCTAAACTTTAATTTAAAAATTATTTTCGCCCAATCTCTACCCGCCGTATAATGCTTGATATTTAAGTAAAATTGATGAATGAAAGAATCAGAAAATTTCAGGATAACCACCAGAGGTCGTTGCCCGATGTTCCATGTTTGCTTATTATGTTCAACTAGACGTGTAATAACTTCGTGTTGGACTATCAACCTCCGCGGGTTGAGGTAAGTGTAAAACTCAAAATCTCACCAGCAAGTTCCATGAAGCACTACAGTGTTAAAAATGATAATAATCCCCTCCTAAAGCGAAACTTTTACTAGCTACAGTAACAATGTTCGTGATACATATGTATTGAAAAATTGCATAAAAAACCGAGAAAAATAAATAATTTGGTCCCCCAGTGGCACAGCGGTATGTCTGCGGACTTATAACGCTAGAAACAGTGTTTCGATACCTGTGGTGGGTAGATCACAGATATCCCATTGTGTACCTTTGTGCTTAAATACAAACAAAAATATTTAATTTGATTTAATTATTTTATATAGACTTTTGTTCACTTTATTATAATACAAACAATTCTCTTGTCACATAAAATAAAAATAAAACGTAGTTCGTTAGATGATTGACTACTCTACTATGGTATTCTGTCAATCACGTTGTTGACTTTCTCTACCATCCAATATTACTCTATTGATTTACAACGCTACAATCCGGGGTAAGATTCCCCATGATGGACAGAACGTAGATAACTTTTTTTTTGTGTAACTTGCACTTAACCAAACAAACAACTAACTCTTTGTTCTATACTTTAAAATTATTACTCAGTATTATTTGTTTCTGGAAATTTTCTTTAATATAAAATTACCAAAAGGACATATTGCTCATAGAGTAACATAACGTACTCGTTTAATTATAGATGAAAAGTAACCTTCATAGCTTGATCCATGAAATATTTCGCGTCAAAAATAAAAGTTAAGCCTAAACTTCATAGAGTAACATAACGTACACGTTGAATTATAGATGAAAAGTAACATTCATAGCTTGATCCATGAAATATTTCGAGTTAAAAATAAAAGTTAAGCCTAAACTTCATAGAGTAACCTAAGGTACATGTTGTATTAGAAACAGTAGTAGACCACATTTCATAGCATAATCTGAAGAGTATTTTGTGTTATAGTTAATTCTTAAGGCCATTGAGTATCTTGAAATACACCTTTTTTTTAGTGATCCAGCTTAAGCCTGACTTTGAGGTACACCTTTTTTTAGTGATCCAGCTTAAGCTTAACTTTTACAGCATAGCACAGAGAACTAAAGCAGAATTTCAAATGTTCTTCAGAAAGAAGACAACGGTTAACTTTTAGAGGTATCTGACAGCGTATCTGAAATACAGTTTCTCTGTCTTACAATATGTTTAATCTTCAAATGTTATGGTTAAATCTTCTACGGTAAAAACCTATATTAGAATATACCTCAAATAATAGTGAATAGCTAATCATTGCTAGAATATGTTGGTGTGATATCAATTGTGGGGTAGTCTAATCTCTGACTGATTAACAAACATATGTGGGTGTGATATCAATTGTGGGGTATTCTAATCCCTGACTGATTAACAAACATATGTGGGTGTGATATTAATTGTGGGGTTGTCTAATCTCTGACTGATTAACAAACATATGTGGGTGTGATATCAATTGTGGGGTTGTCTAATCTCTGACTGATTAACAAACATATGTGGGTGTTATATCAATTGTGGGGTAGTCTAATCCCTGACTAATTAACAAACATATGTGGGTGTTATATCAATTGTGGGGTTGTCTAATCTCTGACTGAATAACAAACCATGTGTGGGTGTGATATCAATTGTGGGGTAGTCTAATCCCTGACTAATTAACAAACATATGTGGGTGTGATATTCATTGTGGGGTAGTCTAATCCCTGACTGATTAACAAACATATGTGGGTGTGATATCAATTATATTATATGTGAGAATCATATCGATTGCGCGGTTGTTGCCTCATTGATCAATAAGTTATATGCGTGTGTGATATCAATTGTAAGGTAGTCTAATCTCTGACTGATTAACAAACCATTTGTGGGTGTGATATTAATTGTGGGGTAGTCTAATCCCTGACTGATTAACAAACTATGTGTGGGTGTGATATCATTTGTGGGGTAGTCTGATCTCTGGCTAAGCCGTGTATTTTGTTTTACCCACCATCATGCCCCATATTGAACAAAAAAACGGGCAGATCTGGCTAACTAATGAATGAATATTTGCTGTAAAATCCTTATCAATGCTATAAGTGTAGCTACCAGTTTGACCACCAGTTTTGATTTCATTCCCTTAATTCGCTCGCTGAATTCTTTTTTGGCCACACCTTTTTTTCACACCTAAGGTGATTTTGATTAGATTGTTTGTTTGTTTGTTTGTTTTTGAATTTCGCGCAAAGCTACACGAGGGCTATCTGCGCTACCCGTCCCTAATTTAGCAGTGTAAGACTAGAGGGAAGGCAGCTAGTCATCGCCACCCACCGCCAACTCT
>NW_013672843.1:21464-32035 GCF_000517525.1 Limulus polyphemus
ACTGCTAGTTAAACAGTTAAATATACAAAGTAATAGTTTGAGTGACTAAGAGATATACTGCTAGTTAAACAGTTAAATATACAAAGTAATAGTTTGAGTGACTAAGAGATACTCTTCTGCATCAGATTTCTGTTTTACACAATACTATTCTTATTCCAAATCATTATATTTTGTAATTTGACAGATAACCTCTGTATTCAATTTATACGTGTAGGCAGTAACTTTGAAAAAAAAGGGGCGTGGGTAGGTGCGTGTAAAAGGGTTAACGGTTAGGTGAATAACAGGTTTAGATTAACACATATTTGTTCCACGTATCCTGTTGGTATGTCTAGTTATAGTATCACATCAATAACATTATTCTTTAAATAAAAGTTTATTATACAAAGACTTATTCAACTCCTTTTCATCTGAGGAAAATAAATAAAAAATAAGATACTCTAGAAAGTTCCAATTTTCTCGTGAAATAGATACAAATAGTTTCGTGGAGCTGAATGGCGCAAAACGTTACTTCTCTATGGCCTGGTTCATGCAGTTGCACATATACACATACAAGAACAACATAAAAAGGCAGTTCAGAGAAGCTGGAACAAGAAAAACGAGTTTTTTTTTCTTTTTGTTTTTCGCAGTAAGTTGAAATGGTTCAGGAATTTAAAAGATCACTTGACACTGGAAGCTAAGTAATAAAACAAAATATAAAAGAAATACGTGATATAGATTCAAAAGTACGGTATTCGCTGCTTTTTTTTTTGCTATTTTACAAGAAGTATCAAAGGTTTTTGTTTTTTTACATTAACGAAGAAGATAATTACACGAAAAACATCCCAAGCAAGTGTGTTAATTCGTTCTTTTATTTCTTTATATTCGTCGTGTAAGTCATATGCTTAAAGACTAACGACATATGAATAAAATAAATTATAACTGAGCTTAAGAAGTCCTGAAAGTAAGCTTTCTCACATGAACCTGTAGGTGACGACAAACAGTTATCGAAAACGTTAAGTTTAAGCCTACTTGTTCTGGGACATAAAATGTCTAATTAAAATGTATCTAGAATCCTGTACACTATGATGTAGTATTAAGCAACAAGTGAGAACCGATAAAATACAATTACTAATATCTTAACCGTATTCCTGAGAGTTCTTTAAATTAATCTAGCGGTTTGTTATCATCCTCTTGACAACTATAAACCCTGTCGTCATCCTTCTGACGATTATAAGCCCTCCGCTATGAGGGACTAATGCATCCAGTTATCTATACGCATAAAGCACAAAATATGCATGTATCTGTCTGTTTATCCGTTATCCAACCTCTTAGGCTAATCTCAACCAAACTTTGTGGGATGATAGGTTGGAAAATGGCGCATATTATTGTGGAGATAACAAACCCTCCACCCCCCATTATTGCTGTTATTAGACATTTATTATCTATGATGTAAGTTAAAAGTAACTACATTCTTAAATGGCACCACGTCCTTACCAAAAACACAAAAACAAAAACTATTAATTTTTTTATAACACAGCATACACACAGTATAGGGGGTAGGGCACACACACACACACACACACACACACGTGTTCTATATCTCAGAGAGTGTGACTAAAACTCTCTATAGAGGAATGCAATGAAAAAAAAATGGCCGCCACTATTGCAATAATAAATAAACTCAGCTGAAGTTTCTACTCCAACAGCCACCACAAGGCTGACATGAAAAGCCGCTTCTTGAGTTATACCCACTTCCTACTTTGACCCCTGACCTTTCAACTTCGGCCCGTAATACACTTTTGCATCCAATGACCGTTCATTTAATTAATCACGTTAAACACTGTGGAAGGACATTCAAAGTTGGGTGTTAAAAGTGGGTAATGCCCCGTTCAGTGAAGGTGTATTTTCTCGAGGTACTTCCGTCCCCCCCCCCCATTGAATTTCTAGGCTCTCTCATCCGCTCAGTCTCGCCGTAAACTTTGCTTCCTTCACCTCCCACCACGACTATCTCATCTTCCCCGTTCATCAAAATCTTATACTCATGTCGCCCAACAATAACCTATTCCCGATAGTTAATACGCTTAATCTATAAATGTGGGGCGAGGGAAGATAATATATCATCCCAGATGTTCACTTCTCGGCAACCGACCTTTTAATGCCGACTGTCGATTATTTGCCATCTAAATTCTTATCAGGTATTTTGGATTTGGATCTGGAAGTGGGTGAAAGAAAACACCCCTAACGCTGCTACTTTGGTCGCTACCTCTTCCTTACAAAGTCACTCTGACCATATCACAGGGTATACCATGTTTTAAGTATATACATATTGAGTTTTTAAACCTTATACAAACATTTTAGTGGGGTAATAATGAATACTATAATAATATGTTATAAATATATTGTGTGAAAGTTAGAATTTTTGTGCTATTTATCATAACATACACCCCCCCCCCCACCACCACCACCACCCCACCCACACATATTTTTAAGTTCATAACCCGGATAAAGGACGGGAACCTCAGCTTACATTAAGTAAACTAAGGTTGAAGTAGAGTTTTTGGTTGTTGTTTTTTTGTCCCTGTCGTCATCTTTCTGACGATTATAAACCTAATACCACGAGGTATTAATGTATCCAGTTACATTAAGTAAACTAAGGTTGGAGTAGAGTTTTTGGTTGTTTTTTGTCCCTGTCGTCATCTTTCTGACAATTAGAAACCTAATACCATGAGGTATTAATGTATCCAGTTACATTAAGTAAACTAAGGTTGGAGTAGAGTTTTTGGTTGGTTTTTTTTGTCCCTGTCGTCATCTTTCTGACTATTATAAACCTAATACCATGAGGTATTAACGTATCAAGTTACATTAAATAAACTAAGGTTGGAGTAGAGTTTTTGGTTGTTGTTTTTTTCCCCCGTCCTCATCCTTCTGACGATTATAAACCTTCCGCTATGAAGTATCCAGTTATATTAAGTAAGCTAAATTTGGAGTTGGGGCTATTCTTTCCCCTGTCCTCATCCTTCTGACGATTTTAAACCTTCTGGTACAAAGAACTAATGCATCCAACCTTAGTTTACATAATATATCAGGTGTTGAGGTTATTCTTTCCCCTGTCCTCATCCTTCTGACGATTTTAAACCTTCCGCCATGATAGTTTTTGTTGAATAACTTTGCAGATGTGACTTATATTTATACCACACTCGACGCCTAATTGTAGGTTGTAAAGATGTAATAGTGTACGTAATTTGAAACATTTTGATGAAAGTTAAGTACGTTTTTTACATCAAACACATTTCACATACGTTCGGTGTGAAGAAAAAATTAGGAAGAAATTCAATCAAAAATTGAACATTTTATATCTCGTATATTTCTTAATGGATTGCCTTGAAATTTGGTATATGAAGTAAGGATCCAGTAGAGCACATCCACGGAGAATATGTAACAGTTTGGATTAACACAGTCCGAACAATATAAAGTACTAAACTAAACTATCACTCCTCTTAATAATAGTGAACTCTGCTGATTGTCTTGGCCGCACGACACGCTATCCTTGTTTTTGTCTACTTTAATTTGATGGAAAGTTTCCACGTTTCTTGGCTCGGGTAACGTAAAGTTGTTTTTTACTTTAATAGCTTTATCCATTGTGTACAACTTCTGAGTTTTTTTCTTTATCAGAAGGCTCACAGATGTTAAACGGTTATTCGGAAAGATGATCACGGTAGTGCAGACGAAGGTCATGACAATATAATCAATTATGCAAAAATTACTACACAAGTCGTTAAGAACGTTCCGTTTATAGCGTACGAAAAGTACTTCAACACACGACTGATGAAATAACGGTTCAGTTATTTCATATCAACAATAAACGTGTGCTCAAAAACGTTCATAAACTTGACAGCTAACGTTAAGCCAAAGCACCAGAACTAATAAATAAGCTGTTATAAGCGCAGAGGTTTTTTTAAACTGTGACTTCATGTTATACTAATTACTAAAACATACCACTAGAACAGATGATGGTAAGAACACGTGGGATAATTGGCAAGTCCAGGAAATAATAAGTACTATTTATAAGATCGATTGTTTGTTTGAAATTAAGCACAAAGCTACACAATGGGCTACCTGTGCTCCGCCCACCACGGGTATCGAAATCCGAATTATAGCGTTGTAAGTCCGCAGACATACCGCTGTGCCACTGGAGAGGGGGGAATTATAAGAAAACACGTTGATTCAACAAGTGGTTTTAACTAACTACTGGAAATATTAGGTATTACACTTTGTAACATTGGACATTTGTTAACGAAGAAGGTAGCTGAAGGCCCGGCATGGCCAGGTGGTTAGGGCGCTCGACTCGCAATCTGAGGGTCGCTGGTTCGAATCCCCGTCCCACCAAACATGCTCGCCCTTTCAGCCGTGTGGGGCGTTATAATGTGACGGTCAATCCCACTATTCGTTGGTAAAAGAGTAGCCCAAGAGTTGGCGGTGGGTGGTGATGACTAGCTGCCTTCCCTCTAGTCCTTACACTGCTATAAATTAGGGACGGCTAGCGCAGATAGCCCTCGTGTAGCTTTGCGCGAAATTCAAAAACAAACAAACAAGGTAGCTGAAATGTATTCAACAAGGTTGGATTAACGGGAAACGAAACTATATTAGGTGAAGGTTATCTCAACAAATCATTCTTTTTCAACTAAATCAAACAACTGTTTAACTTGTTGCTCTGATCTATTTTCTTACATCGACAAACTTATTAAAGTTTCTTGTTTTTTTGCAGCTAGAGCAAAGGTGGACAATTTTATTTTTTGTATTTTTTTTTTAAATTTCGACACATTAATCTGCCGTCTCGGCTGAGCCAGGAATGCCAGAGGGGTGGGGGTGGGGGGATACATGTGAAGACGCATGTTTAATCATCGTGGCAGGCTTTTGCTGCTTTTCGTTCACGTGAAGTTGAACGTGAGTCATTTCCATAACTAGATCCTGTTCTGACGTCCCCCCTACCCCTACAAATAGTTGGACAGAATATATATCTCGGATCATTATTTACACGTAAATTACATCGTGTTTAAAATAAATGTTATATTTCAAATGATATTTACTGTCGAATAGCTTAAACTTCTTATATTTTGTGAGTTAAATTCAAACAAAGTGCCTACAGGCTACACATTCCTTACACAGAGGGGTAGGTGTGTGTGTGTGTGAAAAACAAGGCCATCATTTCTTAAGCGTAACGTTATTCGTTCAAACCCCGTAGCTAGGTCTTTCACTAGCCAATAGCAGAACGTGTTAGAAGAATACTGCGCCAGGATTCATGTAGTCACTACCTGGTGGTTGTTGATGTTGAGAAGTGGGACGTGTCCGCGTACATCGAGAATAGCCGTTATAGAGCCAAGGGTGATTTTTTGAACTGAACTGATGTTAGTTTGGTTATGGTATAACGTAGCGTGTTGAATTTTTTTTTTGCTCTGTACTTTAATTTTGTACATAACAAGTGTTTTAGTGTGAGACTGGAAACATGACGACACCGATCTGTCGTTGTCGAGTCCTGTACCTGGGCTCTGCCGTGCCTCACGTTACTAAAGACGGCTTACAAGGTATACAAGAACCGCTAAAAGACTTGTACCCGGACCAGGGCCCGCTTTCCGCTAAAGGTATCGATTCGTGGTTAAGTGTTTGGAGCAACGGTCTTTTGTTAGAAAATGTGGACGAGTCTAGACGAGAGGTTACACGATTTTTCCATATTGAAACTTTACATTACTGTGCCGCAATTCGTCACGTTATCGTTCCCAGTAGTGGAAGCGAAAGGGCTGAGAAATTTCTACCCTTAGACAGCCCCTTTGCCCGCCACGCTTCACCAAGTCATCCTCCGATATTTGCCTGTATTCTCCGGCGAACTACAGGAATTAAAGTTTTAGAATGTCATGCTTTCATCTGCAAGAAAGAAGCTGCTGCCAACGCTATGGTACGTTGTTGTTTTCATGCATACGCTGACAGTATGTATGCTCGTCAGGTCGAGGAAAACCCTTATTATCTTGAAAGCCGCAGAAGTCGACCAATTTCAGACTTCGACACCGTAGAAGCATGGCGCCACCTGGCTTCGGCCGAAAAGGAGCTTACTAAAACGTCAGTGATGACCAACGGCTCCACGTCATTTTCAGAGTTTAGTCGGGGGTCAGTCTCCCGACACCCTGGCACGGTTCAAGAAGAGAACTATAAAGTTTGGACCGGCCCCGCACCCACGGAGCAGGAGATGGTGTACATGGATACATCTGGCACCACCCAGAGCATGAATTCTACAGATGTTGGATCTACCTTAGGTACGTCCAGATCCTCCCGACCTCGTCAGATGGCTCTTCCATCTCGCCCTCCTCCTCCCCCTTCTAATCTGATCGTCAGTTCTAGCAAAGAGAACAAAAGCAAAGCCCAAGCCCAAAGGATGTTGAAAACAAAAAGGGGCAAACAAGAAATGCCTCCTCCTGTCACTAATGGAGTGCATACTGGACCTCATGCAATGCCATTTCCTCCTCCATCAAGAAGCACTTGTGCTGCTTCAGGTCTTTGCACGGACCGCCGTGTTAAAAGAGGAAAACGCATTCCTGTGGTTCCTGTAGAAGAACCTATTTACTTACCCTCAGCTCGTCCAATGAGTCCCACTGCATCTTACCAACCCGCTGCCTTTCCTTATGAACAGTACTACCTTCATCATGGAACTGCCCCTCGCCCACTCAGAGTCCACCAAAAAAGAAAATACACACTCAAGACAAATCTTCCTCTGATATGGACTCGCTTTTAGACACAGGAATCTACAAAAAGAAAGGCCATTTAAACGAACGTGCGTTTTCCTACTCTATTAGACAAGAGCATCGCTCCAGGTCTAACAGCCTGGCAAACCTCCACTTCCTATCGAACGGGGACAATCCAGACATCGGTGGACCCGCAGGTTCTAGCACCAAACTCGAACCCCTGAGGGACACGGATAAAAAGGAAATGGAGTTGGCGCACTTGGTCCGAGGGCTAGACCTGAAGAAAGATGGGCATAACGGTAACGGCCCCGACAGCAACTTTATCCGTAAGAAAGGTTCCCATTATCAAAGATGAGGTAGGTAGTATCGGTAGTAAATTGTAAGCTTTATCTTTCTTCAGTGAAAACCATTATTTTTTTTTTTATCCAGTTAGCTTTAGTTAGCAACATGTGTTAAAATTCTTAGTGGATGTCAGCCAGCCAGCTTATTATAATGTATAATAATATTACTAACTAGACACCCCTCTTTTTAGTCTATCATAAAACGTCCCTGAATACAATATTTCTATTGAATGTTGTTTTACGTTCGTTTCTCTTTCTGTAACTGTAAGCTTCCGGCTGTAATTGTGTAAGATGATTCTGTTTCCATAGCCTCTGACGATCCGCGTTTGTTTGTTTGTTTGTTGTTGTTTTCTTTTTCATTTAACAATAACAACCGATTCTTCTGTTAAATTTTTTATCAGCCATTTCATTTTCACCGTGTATTATAAAATTAAAAACAACTTACTACGATTAAAGTAGGCAACCAGTGACAAAAAATGATCTACTTTCTTCTACAAAAGACGTTACTTTTCGTGGACACAGGTCTTTATTAACCAGTTATATGATTTCAGTTCACTGAAAGATACATTTTGTTAAATAAGGCGTAGGCCTATTTCTTTCAGTTTCATATTCATAATTATAGTTTAAAGATGAAGTCCAAATAGGCCTAATGTACAAGATATGGTAAGTATAAACTCGTTTTGGACCTAAATAACACCCCTTCAGTAAATAATAATGTTACTTTTAAGTAGGATTGTGTAGTCCTGAAATTTGTTTTTATTATAATAATAATAATAATAATAATATATATATATATATATATATAAAAAAAGCAAGAGAGAATCCTCAATAGCCGCGGTACTTAATTATTTTAGGCAGGATTAGAGTAAATTACTCTCCGAGACCTTTGTTTCCATTTTTATTAGCTATATTTTTGTGCGCCAGCAATACCAAACGTGGGGCGCGCGTATATCCATATCGACTCGATTTTATAACTCATCAGTATATCTACCCCCAAAGTGAAATTATTTTTGGCAGGATTAGAATAAATTAATCTGTGAAACCTTGGGTGTTGTCAAGTGTATCAGTCGAAAACTGTAATTTGATCTCGGATCGGTTTGTACTTTAAAACTCGGAGCCGTTCTATGTGTCGCTTGTTTGTGGCTAAAACCAATAACCGTTAACTCGTACATGCACTAACTAACTACAGCTCTTGCAATATCTACTCTACCAAAGTGAAAAGTGGATTTCGGCTTTCTTCGGGTCCGCTTCGGGCTTTACTCGACCCAAAGTGTGTTAGGAAGGACAAATGATTTTATTTTTTAGTAGAATTAAGACACAAAATGTCCCTTTGTTGGAATAAGCTAAAGAGTCTAAGCCATCCTTTTCCTTAAGACAGGATTATATATTTTTTATTTAATGATGTTTTTCATAACTTTATTAAAGTATCCGTGAAATTAAATGCTTAATTTGTTTTGTTTTTTCAATTTGTTTCATAATGAGTTGAATTGAGTTTTCTTTGACTTGAAAATAATAAAGGTTGTTTTTGCAAGAAGTGATTATATTACAGTTACACATATTATGTAGTTAACAAACAAGTAATTATCATCGCTCAGCCTTGTTTTGACCGAAACCTAATTCAATGTATCACGGGTAAGCGAGAAAAACATTATATAAATTCACATATATATCTCGGTCTTTACAGGGCATGTCTTTAATTCAAATACAAGTATTCATAAGTGAAATGTATTTTGAAAAATGCTCAAAAACATGAATACTTCTACATTAGTGTTTTGTAGTTTCATAAACCCAGTTTTAATTATGTTTTAAATTGTCTTTACTCGTAAATCAACTTCAAAGATACTGAATGTAAAACTATCAATATTGTTACGTCTCTGGTCGTTTGTTAATTTCCCGTATAATTTCTTTCGGATGAAACTTTAGCGACTAGTTTATTCTTCCTCAATACAACTTTGCAATACACAGAATTTCCACAGCCACGTTAACTTAAACACACGCTATAATTCACAACGATTTACACACTTTACTAACGGCTTGACTCGATTATCTGTCTCTATCTCCCTGTCCGCTATTCAATTATCCCCGCGCCGTCACTTTATTTGCTTATATACGATAAGAGCGTGCGTCTAGCAAACGCTCGACCTTTCACGAACGTTCGAGATACTCATTACGTGTTACCAGCGTCACGTGACTTCCGCTGTCGTAACAATATGAATCCAAGCCAAATTTGCTACCGAAGGACATTGTATTCGCGTAACTATGTTAATTTAATAAAACTCCCTATGAGATGTTATTTCTTTATGCATAATTTAAGTTATTTGTGATATAAGGTAATAGGTAGGCAAACAACGATTTATAAGCACAAGGAAAATTTTTTTTTTTGATGGTGGATCATACAACATTATATTTCAACAGAACATTGGTCTTCGGGTGTGATCTCTACTAAGTAAAACAGTTTATATATGGTTACAAAGACACAAGGATTGAATGTCAAGGGGGTGCTCTTACCAAGTGACAGGATACACGTAGAGGTCACAGTTTAGCGAGAGATTATTTGGTTTGATGATCATTATGGTTTCTAAACACTCTCTTTTTAGTTTTAGGTTGTTGTAGGATGGGAATTTCAATCTCAGAGTATTTTGTCTTTGTAACGATAGATAAACCTCGTAATGCTTAGTACTGATCACACCTGAAGATAGACCAATGTTCTGTCGACACATTTAGTACGTTTTACCATCAATAAAATTCTTCTTTATGCTAATAAATCATTGTTTGCCTACTTATTATTATATTAGCATAATGTACGTCCTTACTCAAATATTAATAAGATGCTTTGTCGCTAGAGTGCGCCAGGAGGTGGGAAATGTGTTTATTGTAGGAATGTCGGAAGCCAAACAATTAGCACTCTTTTTTATAACTATTGTAAGTGTAACAACTAACGATCAGTGTCAGCACTACGTTATTATTTGAACTCATTTTATCCTCTGTGCGACCATTTATAATGTACTATTACTGCTTTGAAATCAGTACAAAGTAGAAAATACTCATTCTACACAAATTAATCTTCAATTTGCTCTTCTCCTGTATTTAAGGATAAACTCTATTTTAAATAACATATTTTCAAACGAAAGCAGCCAATTTTCTAGATTTCGGGTATACGCGCGCCCCACACTTGTTATTGCTGGCGCACAAAAATATAGATAATAAAAAGGGGGGGGGAGGCCTCTTGTAGATTAATTTACTCTAATCCTGCCTAAAAGAATTAAGTGCCGCGGCTATTGAGGATTCCCTCTTGTTTATTTCTCTAGATAATGCCTATAATTGTATTTTCCATGTTTGTTATATTTGTCATAATTCTATACGTTTAATACCTTTAATAACAGATTTCAGTTATTGTTACAATTGTTTCCGATATACCTATATTAAAAACAGCGTTTCCTAGACACCTATTTAAAAAAACGGCGTTTCCTAGACACCTATTTAAAAAAACGGCGTTTCCTAGATACCTATTTAAAAAAAC
>NW_013672843.1:33088-42512 GCF_000517525.1 Limulus polyphemus
TTACTAACTGCGTATTCTATTCTTATGATTTGCATTGTTATTCCAACTTCTAGTGACGTAAAAAACTCTTCGTATCAAATACTTTACTGGCGATAATCACTTTCAGGATGAAGGAGAACATTTTTCCTTTAATTCATAAAATTAACATACCATTCCGACTTTGTGATCCGTAGAGGTAACGTATTTGTCATATTACAATTATAAGTTTTCGATCTCGAGTTACTTACTTTCCAAACTTTTATTTGAATCTTTGTTTCACTGTAGTTTTATTTTAAGTAATAAATTATAGGTTTTAAGAGAGTGGTATCAACTAACATTAGGTAATAAAACTCTTACTGTGACCGAGAACTGCAGGTATGCGCGCGTGTTAATTTTAATACTCAATCAAACTCGGGTCGGAATATCGTAGTTCGTTGTAGCCCTTAGTTACGCCCCAATCTGTCTCTGGTCTGAAATGAACAGGGCCACTAGAAGAAAATATAACAGCCTTATTGCTCTGTTGATATTATCTTCATAGATAGTCAGAATGATTTATTTCCGGTTTTGTAAAAGGACAGTCAGCATATAACTGTGTGCCTTGTGAACTAGCTGGTCATATCAACGTTCTTAGATTATCGAGACGGCTGTAGTTCACCAGACAACAGTACGAATCAAAATTTGTGAGGCAGGTTCCTCACCGTTTCTGGCGCCCACTGTAAACCGTTACCTACGCCTAAAGCCATATAAAGATTACCGAGTGACAGACAGACAGACAGTCTCTGTCATCGACCGTACTGGACGATACGAGTAGTGATAGTACAGTTTTCCCAGTCACACCGTGAAGAAAACAAAAATGCTAAATTTAGCTGGATAGATGAATAATCTTAAACCCTCTTTCGGAGTGAAAGGTGCGTGTGAATTGTGTAGTAAAAAAAAAAAAATACACGAAGTTTAGAACACCTTAACAATCCTAGCTTGGCTTGAAAAACCAGTGCTTTCGTGAAGTTGAATATCTACTATTTGCATTTCAGTTTTACGTTTATTTTCGTAGTTGAAATTGATTCCTTTGAAAAATGTTATGAAACAAAATATTGTTTACTATCTTTGAGTGAAGTCGTATATTATTTTGACTCAAGACTGTACTCTAGTCTTGAGCCTGCATGACGTTCTTTACAAAATAATTCAAGCACTTTACTGGGGCTTAAATGTAAATATTGAAACTATTACTTTGTACACGCTATGGACACATTAACGTTTTTCTTTTTAAGTATTCTAAATTTGCTCAGTATCTTAACGAAATAGTGAAAAGTTACAATGATTTGGTCGAGACTGTTCTTGAGCTACGTTTATACTATAAGATTATGAAGTGGGACTATTTTTGGCCTACGTGTAAGCCGTAAGAAAATTTTACCACTAGAAAAACAACGGGACGTAGCTTGTGGAGTGGAGCTCATCTTATCTTAAGCTGCTCTTGTTATTTCAGGTTTTTATGTAAGATACGAGCATTGAAGACGGCGATGACAACTTAAACAAGTTGGTAGAACCATGGCATTCTGATAAATGTCCGCGTTAAAATACAATGTCTGGACGCGTTTGAAGCCAAGATGTGCGTGAAGCGTGGTATGTATTGTTTATACTTGATGACAAAGTTTTAATATTCTTCTACTGTAAGCCTAAGCACGGTAGACATTATAAGGCTGGAATTGGAACCTATGCTCAGCTACTTTTGCTTTGATTCTTGATAAAGACGATGTTTCAGGCTCCATGGTCATCTCATCATGGAATTTGGAAGTAGAAGAAGAATATATATACAAATGCACGTGTTTCTAGATAAAGCCTTTCATGTAATAGAAACTTAAGATGAACTACGATATTCAGAATAGTAGGCTCGTTTTTGTTAAAAAAAAATGAAATTTGAAAATCATTATCAGTCAATTTATTATGAAAATAATAATTTAGCATATTAGACAGTAATATTCGGAATATTTGCTACGTCAGCTATGACGTAATGTTCTGGACATCCGCTGCGTACGTGATCTTTTAACCATTCAATTGCAGTTGACATCATATGATGCAAACATTTTGCGCGCAACATTTTGAATTACCCGCCACAAAAATTCGTGAGTCTTTTGCGCATGGGGTTGTAGGCAGACTTACACAAGCCTCAAACGAAGGGTTTTAAGAGCATTTCAAATGGAAAGTAGCTGTGTATACGTTATGACGTTTTGAGCAGACGAAAAAGGTCAGGTCCACAATTACATTCTAGGTTGCTGAAGCAAGCAAACAGTTGGACAGGTTCAGTGTTAATGGTACTGTAAATCTGATAGCACCAGCTCACTGATGTAGGTGGTCGTTGAAGTACGCAGATAGTTGGACGAGTTTAATATTAATGGTACTGAAAATCTGATAGCACCAGCTCACTGATGTAGGTGGTCGTTGAAGTACGCAGACAGTTGGACGAGTTTAATATTAATGGTACTGAAAATCTGATAGCACCAGCTCACTGATGTCGGTGGTCGTTGAAGTATGCAGACAGTTGGACGAGTTTAATGTTATTGAAAATCTGATAGCACCAGCTCACTGATGTCGGTGGTCGTTGAAGTATGCAGACAGTTGGACGAGTTTAATGTTAATGGTATTGAAAATCTGATAGCACCAGTTTACCGATGTTAATGTCTGTTGAACTGTTTTATAGCGAAATGTACTTGATGTCGGTTTTTCCTAGACGTAAGTAAGTTTCAAGCTACACGTCACCCAATGAAAGTTCTGTGTAATCACAGCTTCTTCAAACCCCAAGGAATTATCACATACATGAAAAACGTTACCCGAAAAAGCTTCTTGAACAGTCGTTTTTGGTTTTCAAATTTCTGCAGAAATAGCTAACTTCATTGAAGTTTTTCTCGACAGCTTTTAATTTTAGAAAGAAAATAAAATTAAAAAAAAAATTATTGAAGTAAAGTTCGTTTATTTTTCGGTTAAAATTAATGATACCATTATGGAACGGAAGCTTTCTCAGTTAGGAATAATTAGACTTGTTTTTTTTTTCTTATTTTTCTGTATCTAAAAATCCATGAACACTAAGTAAACATTCATTCTCGGGGTTTCCTGTAATTTTCTCTGTTTTAATTCGAAAGGTGAGTAATGAACAGTGATTTAAATATTGGCAAACTAGCCAGAAATGTTGGCACAAATCGTTTGGAAATGAAGAGTTGAAGCCTAACAAGAACACGTTCCGGTTCGTTGAACGGCTGATTAGAGAAGTATGAAGCTCGGGTCACCAACGTTACAGAAGTAACAGATCTACAAGTTGGCAGTTTTTCACCGGTTTTCCAACCTCTAGCATTATGTCGAACCTGTACACTGGTATCTTGAGGATTGAACACGTATTTGAACGGTTAATTAAGAATATGATAGTTGATCACAACCTTGAATTTAACGGAATAAAAATGATAGTGTAGTTTTTTTTTTTTACATACGAGAGGCTATCAACTGTATATCTCGATCATTAATATTAGAAATATAAAGTCGCTTGTGTTACTCGAAATGACTTATTATATATCATTTAATTACTTTATAATCATTTGTCGATCGATATATTTTGACGGGATTTGACTTCAGATCTCTATGTTATATTGGTATTATTGACTAGCAATGAGAATGATTAGCAACGATTTTGACGGGATGTAGAGATCTGAAGTCATGTTATATTGGTATTATTGACTAGCAATGAGAATGATTAGCAACGATTTTGACGGGATGTAGAGATCTAAAGTAATGTTATATTGGTATTATTGACTAGCAATGAGAATGATTAGCAACGATTTTGACGAGATGTAGAGATCTGAGGTCATGCTATATTGGTATTATTGACTAGCAATGTGAACGATTAGCAACGATTTTGACGGGATGTAGAGATCTGAAGTCATGTTATATTGGTATTATTGACTAGAGACAATGAGAACGATTAGCAACGATTTTGATAAGATGTAGAGATCTGAGGTCATGTTATATTGGTATTATTGACTACCAATGAGAACGATTAGCAACGATTTTGACGGGATGTAGAGATCTGAAGTCATGTTATATTGGTATTATTGACTAGCAATGTGAACGATTAGCATATGAGACACACATTATACAAGAAATTGAAGGAAATATATTTTTCAGTCTATAAAAGAGTGCCTTCTTTTCTGGAAATTAAGCAAAGATGTTGATGTTTTTATGGTTTAATAATTAAGACAAATATGAATTATGAAAAACCGTTTTAGAAATCCAGCTCGTATGACGATTCTTTTCACTAAATTTGGAGATAACGTAATGAGGATAACTCGCCGCTAGGAGCTGTAGCATTTTGTTCACAGTTCACACCTTTGTTCCGGATCTAAATACCGATTTTTTAAAATTATACAGACTATCGTTATATGGAAAGCCATTGACCGTAGAAACGATTTTGATCCCTGACCTCTTTTTTTACCAGAATGCAGTGAAGTTTCTTTTCACCAATTTGGACCGAACATCTGAATATACACAAAGTTGCTAAAATGCGCTCACAATGCCAATAACATTATGTGTATATTGAACTGAAAAAAATGTCTGTGATTCAAAACGATTTTGTTGAATTAAGTTGTGGTGTTGAGTTAAAAGTATATATAAAAAACATTGTAATATTTAAGAACATAGTCAGTATGTTAGCGAATTTCTGTCAAGCATTTCCCTAACTGAGAGTTTGGTCACAATAACGGATTTAAATATTGTGTATGCAATAATACTGTTGTATTTATTTAACAATGCTGTTATGTCCAGTACAAGGAATGCTCCAACTTGAGGTTTCATCAAGTGGATTATAGGGGGTTGTAGTGAGATCGAAATATAAAAGTGGGTTTCTTGCATTCAAACGAAAATTTAACGAACTTTGTGTTGAGAAACAAGGTGTTTCTGGTGTCATAATAATTACGTGCTTGTAGTTGTATATTGTGCCTAATGTTGTCCCGGAAACTACCAGATCCCACTCACCTACACCTACCTGTTTATAGGTAGAATGGAATGAGGACACGGTGAAGCGTTGGGTAAAAAGAGCTCGTGTGTGTGACGTTCCTTTTCTGATGACCACGAATCCACAAAAACTAAAAAAAAAGTAGCTTAGCTAATAAGTATATCGTACACTTATTTTTTCAAGTCTTGTTTGATCTTTTTTACGCCTCATAAGTGCAATAATTTTTCCCTATTTATTACTCAAAACCAGTTCATATTGTCACCATGAGGTTAGTATAAACTGGACTAATGTATAACTACGCAGAATAATAATTAAATTTGCTTGGAGATTGTTAAATTTCAGAATTCGGTGTAAGGAGTATCAGTTTCCATTAACGAAAAGGTTTCTGCATGCGTCACGTGGAACCAATGAAGTAGAATAGTAAAAAAGTTGGATAGGAAAGTCCTGTTGTAAGTAATAACTAAGGTGTGTTTTCTCCTATGTAACTAAGGTAACAATATACTTTGTAAGGTGACTTAGTTACGGGTTTATATGTTCTATTGCTTTTTCTAGTTAGTCCTAGGGTTCAACTTGTTTGCGCACGACAACAGTTGTGTCTGACGTATTGTGACCGTGAACCTAGCAGCTGCCGAGAAGGGACAGTAATGTTTTATTTAGTTCTGTACATGATGACTTTTGTACAGAGATTAATTTTAACCTACTTAGGTGTGAGTGTCAAAGAAATAAAAGGCAAACCGGTTAATGATAACAGATGTAATCATTATAGAATGTGTTATATGTAATCATGTTGTAATCATTATAGAATGTGTTATATGTAATCATGTTGTAATCATTATAGAATGTGTTATATGTAATCATGTTGTAATCATTATAGAATGTGTTATATGTAATCATGTTGTAATCATTATAGAATGTGTTATATGTAATCATGTTGTAATCATTATAGAATGTGTTATATGTAATCACGTTGTAATCATTATAGAATATGCATTGTAAGAAATATACAAATTCAACGTTTCGAAATATTAGATTGTTTGTTTGCTTGTTTTGAATTTCGCGCAAAGCTACACGAGGGCTATCTGCGCAAGCCGTCCCTAACTTAGCAGTGTAAGACTAGAGGGGAAGGCAGCTAGTCATCACCACCCACCGCCAACTCATGGGCTACTCTTTTACCAACGAATAGTGGGATTGACCGTCACATTATAACGCCCCCACGGCTGAAAGGGCTAGCATGTTTGGTGTGACGGGGATTCGAACCCGCGACGCTCAGATTACGAGTCGAGCGCCTTAACCACCTGGCCATGCCGGGCCCGAAATATTAGATCTAATTCAGAATATCTCTAAGTGGTTATGATTTCCGGTGTCTCAAGTAAAAAAAAGAGCACCAGTAAGAATGCAAATTAATGAAAAAAAAATACGTAAAATCATAAACATACAATTTATCCGTATTCTTTGGGGGTGGAGGGGAAGAACTATTTTTATTGTGTTACTTTTTTTTCTTCTTATACTCAGCGTTATCACTGAAAAGGCTCCTCTGGCTCAGATGTTAGCTTGTGACTTATAAAGTTGAAAATCAGACCTCAGTATCCGCGTTGGACACAGCGCAGATAGCTCTTTGTGCTGCTTTTCGCTTAAGCACAATAAGCAAATATATCAGTGGAGCCATTTTTTGCTTGAATTCACTAATATTTTGTCAAAAATTATCAGGTTTATTATTGAAATATCCTATGCTTTACGTTATGTTATTTGTTTAATATTTAATAAAAATGTCTAGTTTGGCCTATTGGGCAACGCTATGGACTCTAGATCCGAGGTTCTGTGATTCGCGATGCACTTTAAGGGTCATAAATGTATTGCAAGAGTGACGGTAAAATCCCATTATTCGACTATCCACGAGTTGGCACTGGGTGGTGTTGACCAGCTAGCTGCCTTCCACTCCAATCTACCACTTTAGAATTAGGGACACAGATAGTCTCCGAGTTGCTTTGCGCGAAACTCATCAACAAAGGAACGTTGGAGAATAAAACCTGAATCGATACTAGCGCCACTTTCGCTAAATTTACGAAATAACGAAAAAAATAAATGAATGTATATCTTAAGTGTGTAACTTGCGAACGAATTTTAACAGGAAGAAAAAAGCATGAAGTCATTTCTCCAAACCTATTTTAGGTTAATTAATATTCGCTGATGAACAGGATTTCGAAATACACAATGCTTTTATTACTGTAATAATAATAATAATAACGTTGTCGTAGAGATAATGAACAAAAGTAAATTATTTGAAATACCCAAAACCTCCGTAACCCGACCACATTACCAGAGATTATGTTAAATGTGTATGATGTGATTTTAAAACGATGTAACTGTTTAGTGTTATCAATTTCATGTAGGTAAGTAACGGTAATATTTCCACTGCAAGTGCGCTGGGGAATAACTTCTTATAAAGATACTTTTATATCTATAATTATGTACCTTTCGTAGCTTATTTATAATTTGTAACGACGACATACGTATATCTTGAAAAATTTATTACATTACTCCTTTTCTTCTTTCATTTAACCGCTTAGAATCTTCTCTGCCTGTTCAAGAAATGCAAATGTTAATACACAGTCATCCAAGCTTTGGTTTGTAAGTGATCTAGGTGTTGATACACAGATCTAAGCTTTGGTTTGGTTTGTAAGTGATCTAGCTGTTGATACACGGATCTAAGCTTTGGTTTGGTTTGTAAGTGATCTAGCTGTTGATACACAGTCATCCAAGCTTTGGTTTGGTTTGTAAGTGATATAGGTGTTGATACACAGTCATCCAAGCTTTGGTTTGGTTTGTAAGTGATCTAGGTGTTGATAAACAGTCATCCAAGCTTTGGTTTGGTATGTAAGTGATATAGGTGTTGATACACAGTCATCCAAGCTTTGGTTTGGTTTGTAAGTGATATAGGTGTTGATACACTGTCATCCAAGCTTTGGTTTGGTTTGTAAGTGATATAGGTGTTGATACACTGTCATCCAAGCTTTGGTTTGGTTTGCAAGTGATATAAGTGTTGATACACAGTCATCCATGTAAGAAGTAGCAGCATCTGGATAAACAGTTAACAGCAGCTAACTCATTATTGTTACAACAGACTCTAGCAGTAAGAAGTAGCAGCATCTGGATAAACAGTTAACAGCAGCTAACTCATTATTGTTACAACAGACTCTAGCAGTAAGAAGTAGCAGCATCTGGATAAACAGTTAACAGCAGCTAACTCATTATTGTTACAACAGACTCTAGCAGTAAGAAGTAGCAGCATCTGGATAAACAGTTAACAGCAGCTAACTCATTATTGTTACAACAGACTCTAGCAGTAAGAAGTAGCAGCATCTGGATAAACAGTTAACAGCAGCTAACTCATTATTGTTACAACAGACTCTAGCAGTAAGAAGTAGCAGCTATTCCAAGCATATTGTTTCAACAATATATTTTGCATAAAATATTGCTTTGTTCTAATTACGACAAAAATGGAAGTCAAGTATATATTTCAATAAATTTAACTGGATTACTAAGTTAAACAATATGTATAGTTTAAGTTCGTGCTAATCTATAGTTTTAGAGACTAATTGTTGTGGTCTAAATAAACATGTATTAAGATTTTATAATCGTTATGTACGTTGCTACTATTCGGGTTGTCAACCTTGCACGAAATTAAGAATTAACCGACTGTATCTTGTGTGAGTGTAATATAAACCCTTCACACGAGAAGTAATTTCCGTTGTAATATCTAAATAAGTATAGAAATAGCGCTTATCTCTGTCTTTTAAAAGTTCATATTTCAAATGCTCAACGTACGATTTTCTACTTCATTGTAATAACGATGAAAAATAAAAACCTTTTTTTTTATATATTAACTGATCGATTTTCAAATGTTTCCGTATTAATACATAAATGTGTCTAGTATATTAGTTTTGCTTGGTAAGTTGTTCCAATTTTTTTGTTCCTCTTGTATTTAGTTTTATTTGTTGAAATTACCAACGTAAGCTTCAGTACAGAATCACAGCTTCTTATACGGTCTAGAAAGAAGCGAAGACGTGATTGATGGTCTTGTTTAGAAACACAGACTTCTAAAAGTCTCTACGGATCTCTTTATGCTTCTATTTGTGCATACACGTCACCCTGAGAGCACTTTAATGTTTCTTCAATGTAAGTACACCGACTTGAGTTCCATTCTTTTGATAATAATACAGTTTACTATAACCGAAGTAATTTTACACCTTCTGATATTTAGGTTGTTACAAAGTTTAGAGAACGTAGAGCCAGATCAAACTGCATTTTCATACAGGCCTGTGGTTGTGGTGATAACATACTCAAACTGCATTTTCATACAGGCTGTGGCTGTGGTGATAACATACTCAAACTGCATTTTCATACAGGCTGTGGCTGTGGTGATAACATACTCAAACTGCATTTTCATACAGG
>NW_013672844.1:0-3266 GCF_000517525.1 Limulus polyphemus
GAACATTAAACAAAAAGCTATCCGTCTAAAGAGACCAACATTTAGATAACCTTAAGTAATATTCAGGCTGAGATTTGTTGGCAAATGATCAGTTTGTAGACGCCATAACAGACAAAGATGTGAGAACTAGATTGAAGCAAAGTAGGTATACATCCTTAAAGAACGTTTTGCAGTTGACGATGGAACTAGAGTCCATTAGGGTAGCAGATAAACAACTAAAAACATACAAAACAAAAGATATAAACTACAGGACAAGAGGTGTTTTAAGTATAACTTAAAGGGACATATTGCCAGGAACTGTTGGTAAAGTCCTATATGGAATACAAGCTATTCTTAAATAATACTAGAAAGAGGTGTGAGGAACCTGTCCATTGCAGCCGAGGCTGTTATTAAGTCAAGGACATAGAACCCACCTAGATCAAAAGAACAACACGAGCTAATGAGATATCAAGAAAACAGGAATTAGTTGGATTCATTAGGCAAAGCTTTGCTGGGAATATTACATCTATCTCAAATGAGCAAAGAAATTCATTACTTGAAGAAAATCGTCCTCGATTCCATGGGCGTATTGATGGGAAACTTTGCAACGCGCTGATTGACACTGGTTTTGCAACCTCAATTCTTCATCCTGATTTGTTAATGAAGATTGGAACTTGCCCCCACGATGAAAAAAGAAGAGGAATTGACGTGAACTACAGGTTGACATAAAGTTCAAGCGAAGTGGAAGTTGAAAGTTAGCCTTACTGTAGGAAGCATCTATGTGCCTCATGATGCGTGGGTAATTGACATCGAAGAAGAATGTATTTTGGGAACTGAGTACCTGCAGAGATATGGGTACAAGATCAAGCTAGCTTCAGATAGCTTCATAGTCTATGACCAGGAAATCTCTGGGCAATACATGGCAATTAATACACCAGAGGTTGAACGTCCAATGGAAGAGGAATGCTGGCCATTATACCGCTAAGAAGTGAGATATTCCTATCAGGAGTTAACAGCAATAATTATTGATTTTGTGTCTGGGGCAAAGTGAAACTAATACTTTAACATGTCATGAGGGATTGATGCTTGGAAGGGCTCTCCTAGATCTGAAGATTAAAGATACCATACATGAGAGCGGGAGATTGGCGTTAACCTTTGGCCAAATGAGAAGTCTATAGTTTCCTTGGGTTTGCATCGTATTACCATTGGGTTTTGGCCAACTTCTCCAAGATCATTACTGGCTCTGACTAAAGCAGAGATTCACTGCAACTGTAGTTAGGAATGTGAGCAAATATTCCAGTCCCTCAAATGTGCTTTAATAGATGTTCCAGTGTTGGCAAATCCAACATTGAGAGTTTCTTAACCAAAGCACCATTTTAAACTTTATTAGTTTTAGAATTTAACATTAAATGTAGGCTTGAGGAGAATAGAAGGAAATATGGTGTATGAATATACGATACATTTCTATCTTCTTGTATTATAATAGTATTTATTCTTTCTTGTGTATATCTATAGGTGTCACATAACACATGGTCGAGAAAGTTGTTAAGTTCATTTCTTTCTAGTTGCCGTTGTTCCTTTGTTATTCTTGAGTAGATAATACCCATCCTGACCATGGGTAGTTTGCCACAATTCTACACACTGTTTAAAGATCTTGATAGCAGTGTCTCGCTACGACCTCCATTATGTTTCAATGGGATTGACTAAGAGTAAAAAGGTGGCTCGTGTCCTGAGAATATAGTGCAATAAATGCTACGTAAATAATACTATGATCTTTGAGCTAACTCTCTCTCTCACTCAAGTTCAATCCTTTAGTTTGGTAAGTGGACTTTAAGTCCTTTCTTTGTCAATACATTTAGTAATGCTTTTCTTAAAGTTTAACTTGAAATGCTACCAAATTTTAATTAACGTCTTTATAATTTGTTAGGATAGTATATTGTTTGTTTTGAAGTTAAGCACAAAGCTACACATTGGGCTATCTGTGCTCTGCCCACCACGGGTATCGAAACCCGGATTCTAGCGTTGTAAGTCCGCAGACATACCGCTGTGCTACTGGGGGGCTGGGATAGTATATAAAGATGACTATAAAGCAAACATGCTTTCTTGTATACTGTACATGCATTATTTAAATAGTGTTTTTTGAGTATAAATGAAGATTTGTTTTGTGTCCAATCTTTTTTCTTCTCAAACACAAGCAAAGTAAAAACAAAATATAATTACTTCATAATAAATAAATAGTCAAACATCATGTTAAGCGCTCCTATCCAATTGCTCTAAAGCTATACCACACTACTGAAAAACAGGTTATTATTAATAGTTTATAAAAATCTATTTGCATTAGTTAATGTAATTCAAAGCAAAATCATAATCCTTCAGAAGAGAAATATTCACACCTCAAAATTGGTAAATGATGTAGAACCAAAGAATACAAAATTTTGAGGGGAAAATTTAACAATCCCCATCAAATCAAAATAACACCCATAGCAGAGTTGTTAAGGTAATAACAGGCTTTGAAATTGCACCGCGAAGCCAATTCAGAACATGCTTTCATCCACAAAGTACAATCTATGTTTACAAAATGGCTCTTCCCCCCCCAAAAAAATCATTGTGATGAAGTTGAGTATACCTTATCGTACCATTAAAATATAATAAACAATAATTTGAAAGTGATTAAGTCTCCAAAGCAAGTTTCTAGTCACACATCAAAACGAGTGTTTGTTTTCCTGAGAAAAATAACCAGAGAAGCTGAAATCACAGCAATCTCATTCGATCATATGTGTTTCAAGTCCTCTGGTGCAACTTGAATGTAATTTTGTAGAATATGTCTGCGTAAGTTCTATGGAAAGTTTATAAAGTGTAAGTGTAACAATGTTGACCTTTACATAATTTGTAAAAGCTTCTAACAAAGAAAACAAGTGTTGGGCAATAACGTATAATCGTGGCCATTAGAGAGGTAAATGATGGATGAAGTTCCAAAAGCAGCAAGAAACCTGGAATGTCATTCTTATAAAGAGAAATTAACCTTTAATACTCTTATATAATTTGATAAAAAAACAACTCAAGCACAAACTTTTGATGTGCTCACTAGTTGTGCCAAAAGGTGAAAACAAGCAAAAACTCTAACTTATATAACTGGATATTTATTCGACCTAAATAGATACGAAAAAGTTATACATTTTTACAGGTTTAAAAATGATAACGATTACAACAAACAGGGGGTATCAAAGGGTGAAAGGCTTAAGGCCCCATTTTAAGAACTATATATATATATATATATATATATATAT
>NW_013672844.1:3919-8205 GCF_000517525.1 Limulus polyphemus
AATATATATATATATATATATATATATATATGAGTGTGTATGTGTGTGTGTAGATGCAGGTTTGTATTCATTTATGTATTATTAAACTGTGAGAAAAATTAGTGACCATATACAATTCAAGTGTCTTTGAGGGCTTCTTAACCCTACTATACTAAAAAGTATGCTTTCAAATATCAAAATATAAACATTCTTAGGATGTTAAGACGAATATTAAAGTAATTTGTCAGTTTTAATATAAGTTCTTAAAGAAATGGATGGATACCATTAGGAGCATGAAATGACAAACTACAAAGAAAAGGAGGACGGAAACGAGGTTTCGATAATCGTAGGTAATCACAGCCATGTTATTTGTCTTAAAGATCAGTACAAAATTCATGTTTTACTCCCCACGTAAATAGTAATGTGCCCCAAATTGTGTTTTCATCTTAAAACAACATGACATGATTAGAAAGTCCTCAGTTAGCATAGTATTGATGAATGTAGGGAATGCTATACGTATATAGACGTTAGGTTGTAGCAAGATTCAACTCCATGCATTGACACTGGAACAGTTTTCATAATGAGAGGTTCCGAAATTATCAAACAAAACTGTAACCCACGTATATGGGAGAAACCATGCATTTGACTCGTTTTACGTGAAATCGTGTAAATAAAATGAAGCCTGAATCAACACGTTTGTCTATTTAAGAAAAAAAACGCTTTAACCACAGTACTTTTCTATAACGTTTACAATAGGCTTATCATGAAAAGGTTGAAAACTAACAAACAGAAAAATAATTAAGGCTTCCTAAAACTACGGGCTTTTCTGAGATGGCTTATACCATATTTTATCAAAGAAAATTTCTAGCAAAAAGTACAAAATTTATATTTAAAAAAAACAATCCTCACTCATATAATTTTATATCAACAAATATGCAAAGCCAAACACAATCAGTGCAAATGAACTCTTTCGTAGAACCCCTGTACTTCAAGCCAGGAGATTCTGTTGCAACCCCATTATCTTTGACTTCATTCTACATGTTGGACTTGATCTCCCCACCACAATATTAAAAACTTGTTCCTTCTGGAACACAGCTTTAGTCGAACATCCAGTATGTGGCTGATACTGACAGTGTTACAAAGGGGTTAAGTCAGTATGATGTTGTGTCCATGTGACATTTGTTTTGTGGAAGCAAGTATTCCACTGTTATTAGAAGAAGAAAAAAATCTGTTCCTTCCAACATCACTAAGCAGAATACATTTGGTGCAGCTGATCAGGAATGATATTCCGTTCACACAGATGATGCATGTAAATGAGTAGATGAAAACTTTACATTCATTTGAGTACTGTCCAGATTACATAAAATTAAAGTTTGTTTCAAATTCATATCATGTTAGTCATAAACAACATGCACTTGAAGTTTGGCCTGGACCTTTCATTATACAGGTCATTATATTGAAATATGATAACACACATTCCTTGATATGAGCTGATATATACTATGAGATATCCTGAGAAATATATAGGATTTTATTATGAATTACTTCAGAAATAACTAACACAGAAAGTATACTTTAATTTGGATACAACTCAACATATACATTAGTGTTTGTCATCCACAAAACTACGATTTCATAAGAATTTGAGCTCCGTGTAACTATATTTATGTATATTTTAACCTGATCTGGTATGAGACGTTTTAGGCTCTTATTGACACTCAATCTTTCAACAATTAAACATTAAATCTAAATATTTCCTTGTGGATTTTAGTTCATCTTCTACTATTACATCTCACATTTTGAAACCATATACCATGTAATAGCCGTAACCTATACAATAACATATTTAAAAAAGACAAAACAATGAGCAGTACATTCAACATATCCAAATACAGTGTGTTTGTATTTCCTTACATTTATGAACTTCAAATGTTTTGCGTGAATTATTAAGCACGTGTAAGTTGAAAACTAACAGATTTTATTAGAAAACAATACATTTTTATTTATGTATATGCAGACCTATTTGCCAAATTTTTTCATAAATGTGTTCTGCATTTATTAAATACGCGTATGAACAGAATATAAGTAATCATAAACTTGCCTAAGGTTACATGCCTAAGCTTGCACTTGTTTGGACAAGTTTCTGTATCAACTCTCCCCTGAATTGTTATTTATACTCAAGTGAAGTTATCATGAACTGGGAGTCAATTTCCCCTTAAGTGTTTAAAATGAGAATAATCTCTTATGTAGGTAATCTAGGATTGTAAGAGACTGCACTAGGACATTGTTATGATTTAAAAGTATGTTATGGACACAATTATTACCGTCATTCTTGTGTGAAACAATATTTTCTTGTGGATTTAGATATTAGTACCAGTCATCGCGTAGCGAAGTAAGGGTACGCAGTATAAAAAATTGACATGGACTATATAGTTGCTGGTAGAATGTGTATAATTTTTTTGCTTGGTTTAATTGTTTTTTTAGCTTTTTTTTCTGACATAGTGATTTTTCCGATCCCTAGATGGCAGGACAGTAATTTTGCTTCACCCCTAGTAACTGTGCTATATCAGACTTGCACATAAGTATATTTGAATAATAAAAATATACGTGATATAGATGGTGAGTTATGACACAAGTGTCCATTTTAGCTGTTTTTATCCATTATTACTTTAGTTTCTAGTGTGCTGAAAGAAACCAATGTTGGCTTTGGTTGTCCTGCATATTTGGGTTATTACGATATGGTGACGTCATTTACTGTAAGCGTATTTTGATTAGTATTTAGTGTTGAGCTAAATAGTTATGTTTGTTGTTACATGCGCAGTTAATATTATATCTGGAATGATTTTTGTATTATTTGCTACGTATTCCCATTTCAAATATGTAAGAGCAAAGTCTTTCAGACAAATAAAGAATTAGACTTAAATATTGTAATGTTTGGTAAAAGCCACAATAAGAGATGAAAACATAATGTCTTTTGTGTTTTCTTAATGTTGGAAAATAAATTTTCATTTCAGCCCTAAATATGTGATTTTTCACACATACACAGAGAGAAATAAAAGTTTGCAAAAACAATCTTCTCCACACTTACTCAGAACATAACATATTTTTCACTAGTGTTGGTGAAGCAGGATTTTACAGTTGTAGCAATAACAGTATTCTCCGATTTTGTGACATTCTCTTTATAAAGTGAAATAACAGTTTGTTCATTGTGAATGAGAGAAAACATTTATTTACAAACTTTGCAGATATTACTGAATATTTTAACTGAGTATTATTCTGGACAAAATCATCTCCTTGGTTTTGATATATGTGAACCATTAAAGAAAAGAGAGGGTTTATATTTATTAATACAACCTTAGTTTCAAAATTATAAAATATAAAGGCTTAACTTTACTCACACAAATGAATGGTAATTATTTGGTTTACATGCACACAAAAATTCTAAAACTAACTAGAGATGAAATACAAATTGAAAACTCCCTAACAAACTTATGTCACGAATATCAAACTAGCTACAATTGTATTTCTGGTGGCATGAAATATTGATATCCAATGTTTTCTATTAAATCTAAACACATTAAGTTTCCAAAGGCTTTAATGTATCACTGATGCATTAGTACAAATCCGATTTGGTAATACCGTGTTTCATTAATTTTATATAACAAATGGTTATTGATTTGATTTATACATTAACACCAGGGGGCTTACATTACATCATAATAGTCCTGACGGGATTTACGGTCTTATGTGAAGCTTTCATGATTTTTCATATCTGTAAAACTCTATATAAGTTTTTTGTTTATTCATTCCATATTATTGAAACAGAAAAATAATGAAGCGTATTTAAGGGAAAGCCGAGGCGAAATAGTATTCGATGAAGCCTGCGGTGTTGGTATTAATAGAGGGGGCGCTAAGCCTAAAGGGAGTTTGAGATGCGAGAGCTATAGCCTATAGCCACACAAAATTTGCCTTAGCCTCCCTACCTGGAAAAGGCTGGCGCTGGACCTGGACTGAAGCGATATTCTAGTGATAAAAAATGAGGGAAAAACTCATGAATGTTATATTTCCGTTTTCTTTTTTTTTTCAAAACAAAGAAGTAATTTTTTAATAGTTTATTTGTTTTAGTACAAAGCTACACAATGGGCTTTGTTCACTGCCGGAATTTATTTTCTTTATTTGTTTTCAAAGAGCTACAGAATGAGTTTCTGTATTTTTAGCATTTAAGCCTACCGTTCAGCCACTGGGGGCACTACCGCAGCGAATGGAATCCTAGATTTTATCGTTGTAATTACTTAAATTTACCAATG
>NW_013672844.1:9205-11256 GCF_000517525.1 Limulus polyphemus
ACGAGCCACTCGGAGCACAGCAACTCCAACTCTGGTCGTGACTACAGCCAATTAGCTGAGAATGACTGGATGAGCCAGTCAGAGCACAGTAGCCCCAACTCTGGTCCAGACCACAGACAATCAGCTGAGAACTGGATGAGCTGCTTATGAATTATTCCCACCAGTTAGATCTATTTCTCCAGCAGATGAGACAGTGGGAAATCACGAATCACAACTAGGATGGTCAGGTAGTTGGACAACTACTGATTGAAAGGGTGTCATAAACCCTTGCTTCCCAAGCCTCTGAGTGAATTTTCTTATGTAAAATGTCACCCGACATTTCGAGAAAATCACTCCCATAATTTTAGTTGAGTGTGAGAGTTTTATGGAGCATGCCACTCTGTACTAATTAGGTTCCTGCACCTATTTCCTTGGGAAGTACGTCAGATCTACAAACTACAAGGAAGTTGTGTTTGATCTGAAAAATACAACAATCTTCAGCTATTGTGTAGAGAAGCACATTAGGCTAGGAGACTTGTATATATAAGACACAACGATTTGTAAGCATAATGAAATATTTTAATACAAAGTACATGTTTCTACAGAGCATTGGTTTGTCTTCTTCGGGTATGATACAAATCCAAACAAATAGGTTTATATACAGAACAAAAGTGTCTCTAAGAACTATGGGTAACAGGATATAACAACGGTGTGTTATTATGTGACGACAATAAATTGTGACAGAGTTATTACCTAAAGGCAGGTCAAAGTGGGTCAATTATGGAGAGAGAGCTAGTTGAATAAACATTGCCAGATTTTGTTAATCTTACTAGGGCCATTGTTGCCTAGATAAAACACCTGTTTTCATAATTTCAATGGTTTCAAGAATACATGTAGTTTGTATTAAAATATTTCATTGTGATTACAAATCGTTGTGTCTTATATATACAAGAATCTTCAGCAAGGCCTTGGATTTGATCTCGATATTAAGAACGGGTGAGTTTCTTAGTGTTGTTTCGTTACAAGATGCTCTATTAAGGTACGAAAATGCACGCTGCGTTTACTAGTGGGAGGGAGAAAGTTACACCCACATAAAAAAAAATCGTAATTCGCGCCTAAAACTAGTGCACAACTTGCAAAAGGAAGAAAGTCCTAAATTACAACCAGATAACAGGGAAGCACTAGTGTTGGAGAATATGGCGTATGTGTGCCAACTGCTCAGTGCGGACAGTACAGCCAGAAGTAGCTGGTTCAATGGAAACCTAAGGAAGTTAGTGGATCAGGAAGTCCTATAGTTCCTTGGACACATGCTCTATTGGCGAGTAAGGACATGAGTACACGTTAAACCTGCAGACATGTCGTTCAATCAATACTTCCTTTAAGGTTGTAATCATGCATTACAACTCACTAGCCTGCACACTCAGGTGAGCTTTTGACCCACGGAATTCACCTGACCTTACATTGGAATCTGGATTTTGTGTGAAGGATCAAATTCTGGATGCATCTTGCAATCTTGTTTTTGAACTACCCAGCAGTTTCTTTTTATTCCTGATTGGTGGGTATTCTAGAAGCATTTTCCGTTGCTTGATAGATTATGATGAAGAAATACCAGCTAGCCCCAATATGCCAGTCAAACCAGCACAGCTAATTACCAACTTTGTCATCACTTGATTGGCGAAGCAGAGGCCAGATGACGAACCTGAGATTCACCATCAGTTGATTGGCAAAGCAGAGGCCAGATGACGAGCCTGAGGTCCACCATAGCTTGATTGGCTAAACAGAGGCCAGATGACGAGTCTGAGGTCCACCATCACTTGACTAGCCAGATGACGAGTTTGAGGTCGGTCCACCGATGTCAGATAGTTACGGCAGTATTTACTCAGAATCTCTCTTGTCACGAAGCTACAGTTCCACTTGCCAGTGTAAGCATATTCATATTTATATATACATGCATTGTAAAATGATGTTTGTTTATTCCTTTGTTGTTGCTTTTTCTTGGTGTATATATATATATATATGTATAGTTATTTTGATAATATTTTGCTTTTGGGTGAGTGAAAGGTCTTACTTTA
>NW_013672844.1:11880-13610 GCF_000517525.1 Limulus polyphemus
ATCAACGAATAGTGGGATTGACCGTAACATTATAACGCCCCTACGGCTGAAAGGGCGAACATGTTCGGTGATGGGTCATTCAAACCCAAGATCCGCAGATTGCAAGCCGAGAGCCTTAACCACTAGGCCATGCCTAGACTTTTATGAAATATGAATTTGTTCTAATATGGATATCAAATACTAGCCATCAAACAATAACATTCTAATGCCAAACAAATTTACATTTGCATTTGTTGTTAAATACAAAGCTACACAATGGGCTATTTGTGCTGTGCTCACCACGGGTATCGAAACCCGCTCTATAGCATTATAAGCCTTCAGACTTACCGCCGAGCCAGTGAAGGGCATTTAGATTTGTAACTAAAACTTTGACCTATGTCTGTGGCAAAAGTAACATACCAGTAGGTGGTATGATCTCTGTGCTATAAGTAATCGAATGAAATACTATTTTTTTGGAAGTTTAATTTGAATCTTCTCGCTAGGTGGAGTAATGGTACAGGTAATTGTAGCAGAATGAAGTTAACAAGCGTAAAATGTATAATTTATTACCTTAAACGTTCATACTTAATAACATCATAATTATAATGCAATTAATCAATAATCAATTATAATTGTAGGTTTGTGAACATGGTTTCTGCTAGGAATAACCTAAAAAATCATACATAATTATGAGAATAATAAATGAAATAAGTACAAAAAAATCGAACATAGCTTAATTATTTAAATTTGTGTTTAAATTCAATAAAAAATTAAATCAGGATAATGGTTTTCATCTGCTGACAATTTTAATTATGGCCATAGTTATTTTTTCACTGAATTAAATATATATATATATATATATAATAATTCTACTTCTAATATATATCTTTAGTAGAATATGATGCCCAACCAAAGACTGTTTATAATTTAGATCACAAATAAACAGTGCGTAAAATACAGCTGAGAAAAAATAGTTCATATATGTTACGATAGATGGCAATGTTTAGAACCTCTGATTGTTTTAGTAGTGAATCATACTTGCCTTTGTTTCGAAGTATATGCTAGTTCGTACAAGCGTTTGTTCGTACACGCTTTGAATTTAAAATAGTGTTAGAAACAATAAGACTGCTTAGAACGGTTGGATAGGATGTTCAATCTAAGAGTAAAAAAATGATCATAGTGAAAAAGGTTTGGTCATAATGGACACTAGAAGCCTGGGTAGTCTGTGGAATATTATAGGTTTTTACAAGTTACTTGAGCAAAAAAACTGTTAATTCTGCAAGATATTAACACTTTTGCAGTTACACTTACAATATAACTGTGAGTTGAGAGTATTTTTACTGAGATTATATCGTTGATATGTAAAGTCAAGGACAAACTCATTTTAATCTTTTTTTTTCGTATTTGACTTGTTTACTTTAGGGAATATTTGGTTTAAGTTCACATTTTTAACAATTTAGTGTTTTTTGAATTTATAAAGTCAAAACTTGTTCTTATTTTAGCCACACTGTTTGCATCACTCAAATCACTATCAAAGTCGTGTTTGTTAAGCAAAATAAGGCTGGCATGGCCAGGTGGTTAGGGCGCTCGACTCGCAATCTGCGGGTTGGAATCCCCGTCCCACTAAACATGCTCGCCCTTTCAGCCGTGGGGGCGTTATAAAGTGACGGTCAATCCCACTATTCGTTGGTAAAAGAGTTGGCGGTGGGTGGTGGTGACTAGCTGCCTTCCCTCTAGTCTTACACTGCTAA
>NW_013672844.1:14036-24618 GCF_000517525.1 Limulus polyphemus
GCTAGCGCAGATAGCCCTCGTGTAGCTTTGCGTGAAATTCAAAACAAACTAAGCAAAATAAATATTATTGTTTTTATAATTAGTATTTTTTCTTTTTTGTGAAGATGGCTTGAATCTTATAATCTAGTTTTAAATAATAATATATTAGGTAACATCGCTCATCTTAACTATCGTGTTCAAAACACATTCTTTTCCCCAGTTTAAAATTTAATTCAGACATACGGTTTCTTTCAGATGGCCCACTCTGTAAATAAAGCCACGTAATAATGGCGGAAATGGGTGTATCCAATGTTGTTTGGAAGAAAACAGTTTACGTATACAGGCAGCTCATGAACAGGGGACATGGCCCAACTAACATGCTCTACAAGTGAACTCAGAATAAAACTAGAGAGTATACATGTGAACAAGATGCGAAAAATATCGTTAAATACGTTAACTTCAACTAATCGGGATTATAGTCCTCATTCTTGGTCATCCACGAGTTACTACTTAAGGATGTTAAAACATCGTGAAATACGTTAACTTCAATTAATCGGGATTATAGTCCCCATTCTTGGTCATCCACGAGTTACTACTTAAGGATGTTAAAACGTCTTGAAATACGTTAACTTCAATTAATCGGGATTATAGTCCCCATTCTTGGTCATCCACGAGTTACTACTTAAGGATGTTAAAAACGTGAGAATACACTACCTAAGTGTTCAGTTGAAATTGTTTTCAAATTTTGACATGTTAGGAACGTTGAAAAGGTGTCAGAAATCATCCTTGTATTCACTTCACAGTGACTTTACTACATTCAATATGGCCACCATCTGTGACGTCTGTTAAATGTGTTCTTCAAATAATACTGGGATTGTTTTCCAGCACATAAATACTGGAGTGTGGAAAATTTGTGGATTGATATGGGTATCTTCAACAAGTTTCAAAATGACGACTGAGGCATGTAGGTGCATACGTGAACTACATCTAATCGTGAAGAATTATGTTAAAGGTGTTACGGTGTGGTGTACATTCTGCATTCCAGGGCAGGACGTCTACGTAACTAAATACCCACGGATATCAAGAGTTAGTATTCATCAAATTACCAACTTCAGTTGATCATATATTACACCACGTTGAGTAATTCTATGCTTTTGCCTGTTACAACACTCTATGTGAACAATTAACTAAATAAAATGGCTGATATCACTCATTTTTGATATAAAGTACACAAAGGACCCAACGTTAATTATCGGGATTCGTTTCAAAATAGATTGTATTTTTCGTTAAGTATTTGTTTGTTTGTTTTAATTATGCACAAAGCTACACAAGGGCTATCTGTGCTCTGCCCACCACGGGTATCGAAACCCGGTTTCTAGCGTTGTAAGTCCGCAGACATACCGCTGTGCCACTGGGGGGCGTATTTTCGTTAAAAAAAGTATGACTCTTATGTTACTATAGACCCTGCAACCCTCCTCCCCCCAAAAACAACAACGACAATGGACCTATATGCAATATTATGCAAAAATAGCTTAGAGATGGCTATCGGGATGTTACAGAGAGCACGCCTCGCGAACGAGCAGTAATTTTCCAGTCCAATGGTGTTGTCACACCCACCATGACTACATGTTCGGCGGAAGGAATTGAACCTGACTTTCCCAGGTCAAAATGAGATCTAAATATCAATCAAGAACGATGGTCTTACAAAATGTTCAACAAAAAACTAAACGAAATTTTCGAAAAGCTGTCACACAAGTGTGGGCTTAAATAGATCTGAAGAAACGTAACGAAACAAGCCTGTTTTTTCATTTCTTAATATTTTGAAAATTAAGCAAAATTAAATGACTATAAAATACATTTTCAAAGTATACTAGCTGACCGATTCGAACACTGGTGGGGGCCCTAATAATGCATGCCAGGCTTGGTGACAACAGGTCAAGCAATTATAAACTGACATACACACTTTTGTCAAATAATTCCAAAGCAGCAATAAGTGTAGGTGCTGGGGGTGTGTCCCCCACATGTAAAATGCCAGTACGGTTCACTGTTTGTCATATTATTATTGATAATTTTTTCACGGTGTCTTATTTCTTACAGAATTCACTTCATTTAGTCTGTGCATATGTATAAAAACGAAAATATTCTATATATCTAAAAATATGTACCTCATCCCAATACCCCATTTTCAGCCACCCAAGTTTAAATTCGTTCCCACGTCTCTGAATAATGGTTTAGAACTTCAGCTCATCTAAAATGTCTACTACCCTTTAATTATAGGTTTCATATAATATTTTGTTGAAAAATGGGTTATATACACATTATGCACTAATTTAAAAAATAGCAGCTCAAAGTACGTTACTAAGTGTGAAAGTGTAGTACGACATACGAGACCTGGAATGGAAAACTTTCGTGTACTTCCTATGATTGGACAAGATCAGTAACCCAGATCCTTCCCATGTTTGATGCGATTTACTGCCTTTCATTTTCCATTCAGGGTTTTCCAATGAATAATAGATCGTAAATCATCTTATATTAATCTAACCTTCTTTCTCTTGGGAATCGCTCTTAAAATCGGCGAGTAACATTGATTAGCACTGACAAACGTTTGACCTATGACCTCTGGATTTTTTTCCGATACTTTCAAGCAGCTTTCACTGGAAATCTTTTTCTTATGACGTCGAAAACTGTGCATTTTTCGGTGTAAGTGAAATAACAACATTTTTATCAAGCTTTTGGTTTGGTTGTTGCTAAGCGCAAAGCTACACAACGGCTTATATGTGCTTTGCCCACCACGGGTATCAAGATTTGATTTTTAGCGTCGTAATCCTACTGATTTACCACTGAGCCACTGGGGTATACTTTATTTTTATCAAGCAATGTAACCAAAACTTGTACTCTGCAACAACCAACGTAAATATGGTTATAGTTGACTGGAGTTTTAAGTTTCTAAAGTATATTTAAAAAAATTGAAGTTGACTTTAAAATTGTTTCAACAAATTTTGTGGGTGATGCCTCACTTAGGAAAATATTACGAGTGATTTGCTAACATTGAACTTCAATTAGTTAAATCACTAATCTAAATGAACTTTTCAAGTAACGGTTTAAATTCTGAAAGCTGACGAAGCATTAGAAGCCAACAGGTCTACAATTTATGATAACAAATCATTTAAACTGCAGATCCCCCCCCCCCCATATTCCCGTTGAGTTGTTCATTTGGAATTGAAAGTAAAAAGCGTGTAAAAATAGCATTTCAGATCAGTCTTTAGTGTCCCACAAGTTACCGTCAAAATTATAAGTCTTTTGACGGTAATTTGTGGGAGACAGAAGCTTTATCTGAAATGCTATTTTTTACACACCTCCAGTTTTCAATCCAAAATGAGCAATATAAGGGGAATATGGATAAAAAAAACTCACAAATTTTAGGTCTAATGGATCGTCTATTTGTTTGTTTGTAGTGGGCTATCTGTGCTCTGCCCACCACAGGTATCGAAACCCGGTTTCTAGCGTTGTGAGTCCGCAGATATACCGTTGTGCAACTGGAGGGCAGGTCTAATGGAACTTTTGTGTAGTTTTTACGAAATCCAAACATTCCCTCGTTCTATTTTTTTCACTGGTTTAGTAAATTACAGGTCAGAATTCACAGATTGGTAACTATCTAAAGGAATAATTAATACACATTTAAAACTTCATTAATTATGGTGAAGTTCCCATTGACTGTGTGTGTGTGTAGCAATTGTAGCTGTACACTAACCATTTAATTTTAAAACTTTGTACCTGTAATAAATATTTTCAAGAGTGTAGTTCAGTCCGCACAGAGAAAAAATGAGACAATTATAAGTTTTATATATTCACTGCTTAATAAGATATATAATAGAAAACACGAACTTATTAATATACTCTTTATCAAGATATTTTGCTGTTCGCCATCGCATCTCGTGTTATGTCAGTTATTATGAGAGATTATGAAATAAAAGGAAGACACCAATATAAAATTATCCGATATTTATTTAGTAAACATTTTGTATAAGGCATACTATTACTAAAATGATATTCAAATATTTTTTATTTGTATACAACAGTTCGATAATAACAACGCATTTTTCATGTCTAATAATATGACTGACACAGACTTATTGGAGAAAAAAACTACAATTTCACAGTAATTTTTTTAATGTGCTAAGAAAATTAATTGCATTAAATATAAATCAGTTAAAAACAGTATTGTCGTAACAGTATACTACTCGAAGCGTCACGAGATGGCGTAGTGATACAACACATCGTGCAGGAAACGAACCGATGCATGCCGCAAACAGAAGACGAATATCACATAAGTACTGGTTATGAAATCAAAAATACCAGTACCTGATGTAATACTCATCTACTGGAAGCTGTCCCACCATGCTTTGGGAATGACCAAAACAAAAATATAAGCACGGCAATGTACGGTTTAAAGTAGTTTTCAAGACAGAAAAAAAAAATAATGGTTTGTTACGACAATATTTTTAATTTCTACAAAGTACCTTGATATTTTTTCTTTGAAAAATGATTAGATAACGGGGAATTAGTTAACTACCATATATGTATTTATTTTAATACAAAAACATGCAGCAATAAAATTTGGGGCAAATAAAAAATATATAAAGAAAAGTGTCAAGTCAACTGCAAAACTAAATAAAATACAATTCAGCAAACAACTAACTCAGCATGCCTGAAAACATGTCACCAAGTTAATATTACAGACTTCACAAATTGCGTGAAATTCTTTCAAGCATTTCAAAATTAGGGTCTTACAGCAAATGTCCACAAACCTGTAAAACGAGTTAATTATATTATTGATTACTTTAATCCAAATAGTTCATTCAAGTTTTATTTCTTCAAATTGAATTAATGTACTTGGGTTTTCAACTGTTTTATTTTCAAACATAATATATTTTAATTTTCTACGATATTAATAGTAGTATTTACAATAAATTAACGCTTTTATAAGTTTTTTCTTATGTAGAATTTTATTCGTTTACACAAATTATGTTAAAGTTACGATTTCTGTGTTACTTCTCAACACTAAAAACTCATGTTACGATTTTACCAATCGATGAAGATACCTTAGGCCTAACTACCACCGTAAACTTGTGTCGTGTTTATTAACTCCATGTGTATAATGCTACCATCTGCTGAGATAAAACTTAAATTCACAGAAACTATAGCCATGTATATTAATAAATTTTAATCACTAAAAGTTAACAAACGAAACTACTAGAGTATTAATCAATTAAACTATTTTAAATCATATTTATTTATTACTTACATTCAGTTTTATTAATACAATTTGGAATTTTCGAATGTTTTTCTCGTGAGTAATTTGATATGAGAAAAAATCATAGGAGGAGAAAAACATTCGAAAATTCATAGGAAAAAAAAACAGAAAGAAAAAATTAAACCCTTTCCATCCACCACCATTAATACAAGAGCAGTCCTTGCTGTATGTTGATTTCAAACAGACGTGAAGGTGGTTAGATTGGTGAGAAACATGGTGCCTATCGCATCTCACTAGGTACCCCGAAATAGGCCTATCCAGAGTTACCTCATGAGATTAGACCGCCACCACTACAGATAGTTTAGAAGATGGTGCGAGAACAAAGGAGACCAGGGTTCATGCAGAGAAACACCCATGCAAGATTAAAACAAAATATTTCAAACCTTGACGGAAATCATTAGAAGAATACGTTTCTTCTGTTCAAACATCTTTTCATCTAAAAAAAAACAAAAAGGAACAAAAGATTCAGTGTATTTTTTTGTACTTCGATACAAGATTTAATGGGGATAACCTTAGTTTATATTAATTGCAAGTAAAATTTTGCTGTTCCAGTTTAAAAAGTAAAAGATTTTTTTCTGGCTAAAACCTGAAACTTAAAACTAGGGTTTTGCTATTAGTAAAAGAGAGAGAGAAAAAAAAGGCCAACGTTATCACACTATTCTGAATTACAAATATCAAGTATTGTTGTCTTCACATCCTTTGGTTTATTTTTCAAAGAATTTTTTTGTTATTAAAACATAAGATTAATTAGAGCAGAAATATCTTGATGTCACGGCGTATATGTTACATTACTGTACTGGTTACAACATGTACACAACACTGCTTAGAACTGGAACATTTTCTGTTTCGAAAAACTAGGGTTATCAATCGTTCATTAGCTTGGTAGTTTATCTACTCGTCATAGCACTAGCTGTCACACCTAAAACACACAAAGATTTGGACACTCCTAAGTAACCCATCTTTATTTACTTAATGTTGAGGATTTTGTTAACAGGCCGTTACCTGACGAACTCCTTATCACATACATCTACAATTAAGAGATTGAAACTTACCAGGACAAGAAACTAAATTATACACATTTCGTGAATTTATTTCGTATTAAGTTAATGAAAAGAAAGACTAAACTAATAATACGCCTGCAAGTATTAATATAAAAACTTGCGAACAGAATATAATGAAAAACATAATTAAATTAAGAAAGTTTCATAATTTCGACCGCCGATGATTCTCCACCAAACTTACTCTTAATGTAAAAAATCATGTGTTTTACAATCCATCGTAGGCCCAACTAAAAACTAAAGTTAACTTGAAACATCGCATAATTCTTACGCCCATTAAACCACATTTCACGATATAAAAAAAATAAAAAATTATCGATCCAAAGAATTTGTTATTCAATACACGAAACATACAAGTAGGCCACCATAAAGATCACCACCACCAGACCATATTTTAGCTTTTAGGCTGAAGCTTGTATTCTTGCAGAAAGATTAAGCCTAAAAACTAAAGTTACTGTGATTTATTATTATGAGACTGATAAACGTAACTATTGTCTCATTTCTAATCTACAGGAATTACCAGCACGAGGAAATTTTTATATGGTTCATTTCTCTGTTGTTAAGCGCAAAAATAAACAAAGGCTATCTGTGAATTAGTGCTGAGCCACTGGGAGGAGGGGTGGTGGTGGTGGTGTTTGTTTGTTTTTGAATTTCGCGCAAAGCTACACGATGGCTATCTGCGCTAGCCATCCCTAATTTAGCAGTGAAAGACTAGAGGGAAGGCAGCTAGTCATCACCGCCAACTCTTGGGTTATTCTTTCACCAACGAATAGTGGGATTGACTGTCACATTATAAAGCCCCCACGGCTGAAAGGGTAAGCATGTTTGGTGGAACGGGGATTCAAACCCGCGACCCTCAGATTGCGAGTCAACAGCCCTAACTAACTGACCATGTCGGTCGGGGGGGGGGGGGTCACCAATGAGCGATCATTACATTACACTCTGTTGTTAAGCGCAAAGCTACAACACAGACTAGTTGTAGTCCACAGACATACCGCTGTGCCACTGGGGGGCGCACAAGCGGACGAAAGGTTTTTATTGTAAAAAATATATTTTTGCTCTTAGCCAAAATTTGAAAGCACTCGTTTTCCATCCAAAAAATAAATGAACTTAAGAAAATTAAGACATGCTATTTCAGTACTATGTCACAAATACAATGGTAATCTTTAAATTCAAAATTTCATCAAATGCAAAGAAGTGTATGTAGAAGTAAGAGCTAGCATCTTATTCTTATTTGTTTATATGCTTTCAGTATACTTCAAAAATCGTTTAACTTTTTGAGCATAAGTGTGATTAATATTTCCACTGAACCATTAGAAATACTTTTATGCATTATTCCCCCGAAAGCCGCCTGGAAGGGGTCACCTGTTTTAACCACTCGCGCTACAATAAAGTAGTGTTTTGTCTGTCAGTCAATCAGTAGACATTAAAATGATGTCACATAAGGGACGCTTAATGTTGCAATTTGTATTATCGTGACGTCATTAAAACATGCACATGCCATGAATCACGAGAAGAATTATGCATTCTGTAGACTACAACACAGCATGACATATGAACTTCAAAAACTAGAAATGAAAATATTTGTTACTCTTAATTTTGGTTCTATTTACTCTTGAAACAAAACACTTTCGAGGACCCTGCTGAAGTACATCCAGTATTTATAAATAAAGTTATATAAGTGAAAACTAAACCTGACTAGAATATACTGTTTCTTACTTCTGCAGGATTAGGGTTAGTAGGAAAAAAAAACGATTGCGAATAAATGATCTAAAAATTTTAATCAAAATACTTTGAATTATGTAATTGTTAAAAAAAGGACTTCGTATTCCTACCGCACACCATCTGTTCTCAGTGAGTTACAAACATGCCCGATATATCTGATTATTTAAACATGTACTCTAAACAGTGATAGAAGATTGATATGTAGTCAGGTTCTACAGAATTTTAGGGTTAAAACTACTGCACAATCAATCTTACACTAAGCAGAAGATAAACGATAAAAGTGTTATCAATAGATAGTTATAAAATATTTGTTAGATAACAGATGTCGAAAATTTGGAAAGACGCTAAAACTACCAGTTAATGTAATTCATACACAGGTATATATAATACCCTTGCCTTTGTCTGTCTGGAACTTTTCTCGCAAATTTCTTGATTAAACGCTACAAATCTCACATTGTTAGAAAGGCCTTTGTCCGAGGAGTCCCGATTGCATATTGGCTTTTCCCATTCAGAATCACCTTACATGTTTTGTGTTCAGTCAAACTTTGTAATGCAATGAGTGTGATACACGATGGCAAAATAGTGTTGTCGTCACGTGACGACTGGCTTCATTTCAACTTAAGTGTTTTTATTTGCAAAGTATTTCACACATACAACACTTAATCCGCATGTAATTTCCTACAAAAATTAATATTACACTAAATACAATTATTATGGGCTTTCTCGAGTTATTTAGGTCTAAAATACGCATGCGCAGTTCGTTCAAAACCATATGCTTATCACTTTGTGAACAGGCATTCAGACGTTTTTGCATAATCAGCTAAGTTTGCCTTCATTACAACTTTACATTTACTTTACTTTGAAATAATTTACCTTCGGTTCATTTTACAGACTGGTATAAACACCTTTTAGCTACTTTTTTTATATTTAGTATGGGTTTTATTGTGAGTTTTGTAGTTTCAACTCGTAAAACCGTGTTATACACTTAATGCTCATAACTGTTTCATACTCTGTACACTATTATAAATACCATTACGTTATTGTTTACTTTACGAGAAGCATTATTAAATTTAGGTACGTCTACGCGAGTTTGTTTGTCTGACCACGTAAAACGTTTTCAAACAGACCACTATTTATAGATCTAACATGTAATGCTTGCAAGAAAACGTAGCTTAGATACCGTGCGTGAAAATGATAGAATAAGGAAAATTCACGTGAAGGGCATGAAAACTACCGCAAATGTTTTGCGGATCGCGGCTAGTAACCATATAATATAATTACACACACTTCACACAAATTACACTTATTAGAACTGAATGTCACGAAGAAAGTTAATAAATTTATATGAGTAGAACAATTTAGAGTGCATTACTGATTTTTCTCAACGTGGTACAAAGAGTTGTATCACGTAATTCTTTTATACGTGTACCCACCTTTCACACTGGAATCACTCTTTAATGAATGTGATGTCAATTGTTTTATTTTTCGAAAATTCTCCCAAAGCTTTACAAACGGCTATCTGTGTAGTCGTCCCTAAATCTGAACTGGCAGACTAGAAGGAAGGCAGGAAGTCAACAGCACCCACCGCCAAGTTTTGTCTGATCGTCACTCTTATAACACACCCACAGCCCCACAGATCTACAGTGTGATAACCTCTTCGAAAGTATATAGAGTGATTAAATAACATTCTAATATGCTTTTACACAAGTCAGTGTGCAGTAAACGAAACAGTACAAAGGTATCCTCAAAGAACAATATTCAGGAGAAAAAATGGCGGGTGGGTTTGAGACCGACTCAACTGGGTCCGGTCGTGTATTCAGAAAAGTGTCGAGAAGGATACGCGACTTCTACAAAAACCTAAGATCTTTAAAGTGCATATTCTCACACACGGAATTAACTATTACTCAAGAACAAAACTATCTTAAAATCTCACGGGCTATAGCCACAGTCATCTAACCCTAGCACTACTAGTATATATTGGGGGGGGGGTCATGAAACCTTATAAGTGTAGTGAGTGTTGGTATGATAATCCTAAACTAAAGACGTAGTGTAGGAGCACCTAGCCTGAAGCCAAGTGCATAAAATTTATCATGAAAATAAACGTATTGATTCAATTTTAAATTTAATTCGTTTCTGAATTAAGCTATTTTCTGTTATATCACCAACGTTTTTAATAAAAAACAACAACAAACCTCTCTAATCAACGGAGACTCTAAATTAAGAAATCGAAAAATATTTTTCCAGTTTTGTTGTCTATACATATCATTTTATACTTTCAGTACATAGACTAACAACAATATTAGGTTATACTTTTGTTTCTAAAGGACCTGACATAAAAGCCATTGTTGGAACGTAGTGTTACCGAAACACACTGGCTTTTCAACATATTAGAAATTGTTAATTTTAAGTGATTTTTACCAATAATTATTCCATGAATACGCCACGAATTCTATTCTATGAATACGTCATGAATTCCTTTCATGAATGATCTTAATTTTGATTGGCT
>NW_013672844.1:24666-36943 GCF_000517525.1 Limulus polyphemus
AATTTACCGACGTTTGACTGCCTCGACTGCACTTTTCTACCTCTTTGTTGGTCAAGTTTGATTTCGCAAAGTTTATATAGTTCATTTAGCTATGAAATCTGAGGTTATGGTATACTGTGGGGGTGGGGGTGGTAGTACTTGTCCAGTCATTTTTGAAGGCTATAAACTATACGCTAGTATTAATAGTTCTCGGAGTATCAATAGTTCACTTAAAACCTTATGAACTGACGTTTTTTGTATTAAAAAAAGTCAGCATTTCCCCCCCCAAAAAACTCAGTATTTGTACTGTCAGCACGATTTTATTTACAAAACTGAATGCAGTATTAAAACAACAATGTTAACGTATAATATTTAAAAGAGACAAATAATTTGTTTAAGTCTGTGTAATAACACTACCACAAAATGAATAAACATATCAGTACCAATATGGCCGCCTCCCAGTGACTTTGCAGTAAGTCTATGGACGTATACACCAAAAACCAGGTTTCCATGCCCGTTGTGGGCACAGCACGGATAGCCTATCGTGTAACTTTCTGCTTAACTACAAACAAGCCAATTTGGTCATTATGAAACTAATTATCACAATAAAAATATCGACAAGAAATTGTACACGCACGATGATTATAAAAATCAAGAAATACAACCTTGATTAAAAGAATAGTAAAACAAGATAATCATGAAATATTAAGTTTTTATAAAAGTCCACAGACATACATTTTTGATTGGATTATTTAGTTACTTTATTTTTTAACTTAATAACAATGTTTCGACCACTCCTGTGGTCATTATCAGATAAACTGTCGTATATTTTATGAAATATTACACAATATTTTGGTTAGAAACGTCTAACTAACCACTTTATCTAAATATAATTTATTATTAGGCAAATAATCCTTGACTTAGTTTTAATCTAAGTTATACATTACCTTACAAAGTCATTTGGATTATTTTATACGCATGAAATTATTAATTTAAACTGATATTTAAAAAAAAAGTAACATTCCAAAACCAGTAAACCACTTCATAAACACCGGTAACTTCAAAAAGTATTTTTAGCAAAGCCAGAAAACTCGTTGTAAGTATGTTAATAAAATGATGGTACATCCATATTTTTACAACGAGCTCAATTCTTACATAAAAACTAATATAACAAAATGTGGAGTTAAACTACTTATACGTATTGTCTAGATTGGAAATTTTATTACTGTTTCAAACTAAATTTTTTCCTTTGTGTGTTTGTTTATCTACTTTCCATTTCTCTACACAAATACTCCATCTATGTGAAAGCTCAATATGTGCGAATTGAAATTAATTTCTATATTCTACAATATATTTTTTCAGCTCTGGTACGATATAAATAGGACCAAACATTAGCTTGTTTGTTTAATTTTACTCAAAGCTATAGCCGCCCTTAATTTTGAAGTGGTAGACAACATCACTCACCGTCAACTCTTGGGCTATTCTTGTCAGACCGAATATTGGAATTTGACCATTGTTCTTATAACGTACCACGGCTCTGAAGTGCGTAGCCCGAACAACGGAGTCTCAGATTCATAGTTCGACTCGCTAACCATAAGAGAACAGCTCAAAATCAGGCCTAAAATAAATGAAAAATTCATAATTCATAGATATTAATTTATGTGCGACCCCTTATCTTGAGATTAGCGTTCGTGGGGTAATGGGGTAAAGAATGTTTAAATACTGTAAAAGCGCAACTTTTTTCATTTTTCTCTTTTCAATTACGTTTGACAGTGCGCAGTATAGGTGGAGCGGCGCCATCCCTAATTTCGAACCACCAACCACAGGGAGGTAACCGGTCGGCAGCAACCAATGTAAGTAACAAGGGACTGCAATTTTAATAATACTATAAATAAAAAGACTGGAGATCAGAACTGTTAATCGCTGCTTGACACTACAGAAACAGGGCAAACAAATACACGCCGAGCCTAGTATTAACAACCAAGTTTATTTTCACTACACCAACTATAGTAATTTAGTCCAAGAAAACTACTGTAATCTTTAAATAACTCGAAAGTGATTATATTATTTGTAATTATAGTCACTTTTTAATATAACACAATACAATTTAATAATATATTTTGTTTGAAGACAATATAGTTAGCTGTTTTGCTTAACACTAATCAGGCCTACTACTGTTCTTCTATTTTGTTCTTAATGTTTTAACAGTTAACGAACAGGCCTACTAATTTACTATCTAACTGTTCTAACGTATCTCTTATCTCTCGACACTAGAGGAATAGGCCTAGTATTTACTGTCTGCTCGACTGTATGGCAACAAGCCAAACAAACCAAGCCAAATTCAGTATTAATCATTTAGAATAAAATTGCACAAGCTAAATAAATAGATCAAAATTGACTCCAGTATTCTTAAAATAACCCCAAAGTGATTATAATATCTGTAAAAAAATTAGAAGAATTTTAATTGGACCATAAATAAAATAAAAACCAAAACTCTGACAGCTTAGGTTTCAATCGTCTTACTATTCAACTCCTTCCCCTGCGTTTCACATAACTATCGTAAGAACTTCTTGGCAATTTTTTCTTAGAATTGTTAAAAGGCTTTGCTGGTGGTTAAGAAACTTCTTCTGTGCCATTGAATAAAACCACACAATGGAACACGCTTAACTTGTTCAATGTAGGACTTTTTAAGCACGAAAACTAGTGAATGTTGGCACATCTGTAGGTAGTAGGCCTAATATTCCACACAAACCGTGACCCTTATCGTACACTGTTCATATGCCTATGGCAAACAAAAATGTTAACGTCATGCTAGAAACACCTTTTCACTTATCTAAAAAGTACCCGCTTTCAGTCATTAAGAACTAGAAGCTCGAATACATTTAGAATTTGAATGCAAGTACAAGAGCGCGCTATCTCTTAAAAAGTGCATAGAAACATGACTTAGCCGAGTCATTGATGTAGGGTGTATTTAAAAAAACCCACAAAAAACAGCTAATTCATTGTTACATACATTCACAGACATAAGCTAAGCACGAAACAACTTACAAGTCATCCCTAAACTACGTGATGGTAGATAATTTCTGGTGAAGGTATGTTAAGTTAGTGTGCTCTTGATGGAAGACACCGAATATGCTTTGCTTAAACAAGTAGCCAGACTTCTACAAAAACCGTGAATATTAAACATTCGAAAAATCAAAGATGAATATCTGAACTATATTTCTGGCTATAAGTATTTTTCACATATCTTGTGGAATAAATTTGAAATTTCAATGCGTGATAAGATTACATAACGCGATAACAAGTTATTGTTCAAATATTATAGCTCAGCTTTAACTTCCAACTACTGTAGGAGCTTCCGAATCACCAATAATTTATTGCCCTGTTTATTTGCCAGAGGTCATTGTGTATCAGGTACGGCTCAACCTAAACCTACTGATATGAAAAGAACGAACGGTTGTTTCTGAGGAAGTACTCATACACACTGACTTTGATTAGAATGAATCTCATAAATGCTTTGTTTGTTCCTGCACAAGTTAAATGAAATGGAACGGTGTTTGATTATGCATAATACGAATGAGACGAAAACAGTGCATAATAAAAAGTTTTACCTAAGCGATTACTAAATTTTTTCCATGATTTGCAGTCCTTGTAGAGTGTAGACGATTCACAAACACTAATTATGTACTTGAGCCATTGGAACAAAAGTTAACTAATTTTGATGAATCACTGACATGTTGGAATGACCAGCCAATTATTGAGGTCACTGGCTGAACGCTGGAATGACCAGCCAATTATTGAGGTCACTGGCTGGGAATGAAGTTTTCCGAATTTCGAATCTTTTGGTGAACAGAATACTGCTGCAACTCGATCGAAAATCTTCACTTTGAAATTAGAATATTATTATTTTTTTATCTGTATAGCTCGTTTGATATGGAAAAGCTTGTATATTGTTGTTTGGCTTCAGAAAAAGCCAAGTTTAAACAAAGCACATAGTTATTGAATGATAGGACAGTACGTTCCACTATAATGGAGAAGCAACCTACAACGAAAACGAATTTTATGATGAGAGGAAATGGGTTCTTGGATAGTATTGTAATTACGTAATCAAGTAAGTTGGTGGACCTTTACGTCAGGTATAAAATCTTATGCGGTATTTATGAGTACTTTTACTTTGTTTATTTGTAGTTAAAGCTACATAATGCCTATCTGTGCTGTGCCTACCCCGGGTATCGAAATCCGGCTTATAGCGTCAAAAGACCGCAGACATTCCGCTGTGTCACTGGGGATGGAGGGTGCACTATTTTACAATAGAAATTATTTTAAACCAAGTTATCATCAAAACACACCTCATTAACATTCTATCGGTTGACTGAACAATACATTACCCAAATAAAATAAATATATTAATAACTGAATGAGGTTTTGTTTCAATGTACGTTAGACACTAACCAGACAGTTGTTAATTTGTATCATTTTAGAAGTATTTTAATAGAACAGACATGTCTTATTTGTTTTTGTAATTAATCACAAAGCTACACGATGGGCTATCTGTGCTCTGCCAACCACGGGTATTGAAACCCGGATTCTAGCATTGTAAGTCTGCAGACATTCCGCTGTGCCACTGGGGGGGGGGATCCAACGAGGACTCGAAGTAAAAACAACAAAGCTACGTAAAGGGCTATCTGTATTCTGCCCACAACGGGTATCGAAACCCGGATTCTAGCGTTATAAGTTCACAGACATACCACTGTGCCACTGGGGGCATATCTACAACTAATAATACGTAATATCTTTAAACGATGTTTTTAGAATTTTTACAATGCATTTATGCGGTGAATTCAGAAAATTGACTTATTAAGATGAATTAAATAAATTACTTTGTTTATGTCAAAAATTGCTTCTAAAAGTCGCGTGGAAAACTATAACTACTCGTAATTTCTCCTTAGCGAGTTCCAGTCAACATTGTGCTACTCGACAACGTAATAGTGACAAACCAAGCACATCGTGATGACCAGATCTCAATTTTCGACTCATATGTTACATGTATTCATTGTTTTTGCTAGTGGGCTGTTAGAGAAACTGCAGCTTGTAAAGACAAATGAGAAATTATTATCAAAATGACGAAACTCGTGAATATCTAGCCGTCCTCTCCAGCAAATTTTCCTGATCTTTTAAGATTGTTATTCAAAATCAGTACTTCGGCCTGGTGGTTAACGAGCTCGACTCGCAATATGCGGGTTCTAATCCCCGTCATCGAACATGCTCGCCCTTTTAGTTGTGGGGGGCGTTATAATGTGACGGTCAATTCCACTATTCGTTAGTAAAAAAAGTAGCCTAGTAGTTGTAGTTGGCGGTGATGACTAGCTGCTTTCCCTCTCGTCTATCACTCCTAAGTTAGGGACGGCTAGCGCAGATAGCTCTTGATTAGCTTTTCGCGAAATTCAAAACCAAACTAAGATCGATAATTCTCGAAGGGTTCGAAGCTCAACAAGAAAATATTTTATACGTACGCATTCATAAGCAAGTAATTCAACATTTGTTTTTTTTTATTAATTCGTCTCAACTTTGAACTAGAATTGAAGCACTGGGCGCAACAACGAACATTCGAATGAATTGATATTTTAATTTGTGAAAGAATGATCCTGTGAGTCTAGAATAATCTACGAGATGAAAGTTTAGTCCAGGTCACATAGAAGTGGACATTAACTTGTTTTCTTTGTAGTAAGAAACTTTCTTCTGCACGTGCTAATAGTGACATATTTTTCGTTTTGCTGCGGTCAAGACACGATCTTGAAATTGCGCCACGGAAGCCTGTCCAACTTGGCATAAGCTATAGGTAAAGAATTTGGTTGCTATCGGTACTGTTGTCTGAGAAAAGTACTGATTAATTACACAGATGAATAAGTTTTGCTTTTTGAATGAATAAAACAAGACAACCTACTGAATTTTAAATGTTGTTTTTGAATTTAGATGGTTAGGCTTACAACAAATAGTGTTCCATCTTTTACGAATTTGAAAGATTGATTTAGTAGAAAGCTACGTAATAGGCTATCTGTGCTCTATCCATGACGGGGAATCGAACTCCGGAATTTCGCGTCGTAAGTTCGTATAATTGCCGTTGGCGGAGAGTTTAAAAGTTAGCTATTTATACATTAGACAGGGGTGCAGAAAATGGCAAGACGTGAAGGCTCTGTTTACAGCTAATGTGAAAAATCCACCTATAGCTAGTTTTGTGAACTAGATTCATATTTGACACATGAGTTAGCTTTTATCAGGCTGGAAACAACTTGTAATTGACTATTTATTTTTCTCGGACTTAAAAGATCACATTAACCGTGAAGAAGAGCTTCGTGTTACTTATTGTTCCTGGTCTTAAGGGCTTTGGTCCAAAGTTATAAAACCAAAGTACAAGGACACGGCTTCTCAGCTCCCAAGTTTGGTTATGTTAGTGAAGTAATGTAATGTGAAAACGTCTAGCATAAAAAGTACAGCTAAATCAGGGTTCTCCTTGTTCACCTCGTGCAATCAATCTACAATGGGTTTTAATGCTTAATATTAAATATTATTGATTGTTTGTATTTAAGCGCAGAGCTACCCAATAGGCTTTCTGTGCTGTGCCTACCACGGGTATTGAAACCCGGTATTTAACGTTATAAGCCTTCAGACGTACCACTATGCCACTGAGGGGGGTATATAATATATAATTTTCAATTTATTTATTATACCTATTTTTATCATGACGATTTTTTTTTGCGTTGTTATCTTAATACATTGATTTAGGACTAACTTAAATCTCTTAAGCCGGTTGAACGTCATGAGATATTATTGGAATTACGACCGAAAGTATCGGTAACAACGAATGTATCCAACTGGTGATTCTATGCATTCCAGTCATTATCACTTCTATTGATAGTTACAAATTCACTTGAAGACTGCTTTTCCGAATATTTCATATCGATTATCATCATTACTGCGATCAAAGACAAAACTGAGCGACTCCAGAACTTTGTTAACATTGTAACAGAAAGCCATTCAGTATTTTTTGATTTTCATGCTTGTTCTAAGCTGGTTAAGAGGTGCAAAGATCCCGCTTTGTCTGGGAGTGTTTTATTACCTTTGCTCCAAGGTCAATAAAATGGTGGTAGGAGGGAGTGTGTTACAGCTACCATAGCAACGTGGTCTCTGGAAAGATTAAAATAAAGACTAAGTATTTAGAATCAGTCGCGTATTGTTATCAACAGTCTCTTATATCGTTTTTATATATTTTAAAACTAAATTACCTGTTGACAGTTGCTTGTTAATGAATTGGGCTGACGAAATAAATAAAACAAAGATGAAAATACTTGTAAAGTGGTTTTGTTAGCTACGAGGAGAAGTTACCTCCCACCGCCTAAAAATCACTGTTAAACAAGACGTTGCATAAAACAATAAAAAATTTACAGGTGTGACTGCTTTCTTAATAACTCTCGTGCATACAGATTTGGGTAGGTGTTGCCATGGTGATACGCGCGCGCTTCCCGGAGATGGCAAACGCAACGTTTCCTCAGCGATAAGCCAACAATAATCCCCTATACTGTTTTACACCCACATTGTAGGTGTAGAACAATATGGGCCTCACGAGTACTTGCACGATTCCTTGAGCCTCAAACGTCCACAACTGATCAACAACTTGGCACCTCTGACAAAGTTTTAACTTATTCATGACCAGTTAAAGCGTAAGAACTTTTTCATAAAAAGAGTTGCCGGGTGTCAGATATCGAATATTAATCATATGAAATACATTTGTGTATAAGTTATCGGGTTAAGTTTTAAAGTATCTGTAGAGGTTTAACACCATATTTTTATTGAAAAAAAAATATATATATTAGATATAGCATTTTATTAATTTATTTTTTAAATAATACTATACCTCTAGGGTTTGTTTGTAATTAAGCACAAAGCTACACAATGGGCTATCTGTGCTCTGCCTACCACTGGTATCGAAACCAGGTTTCTAGCGTTGTAAGTCCGCAGACGTATCGCTGTACCACTGGGGGGTACCTCTAGGATACAATGCCACCAATTCGCTGCTTAAAAAACATAAAAAATTGGTATATAAAAATTATACAAAAACCGAAAATACATTAAAAACCCCTACCGACGTAAAACGAAATGGCGTGTCTTAAAAAAGTCCCACCCTTACCCGTTTCTTGCTGTGATCGTATGGAAACTGTATACGATTACAAAACAATGCAGCTTGTATTTAAATAAATAAAAATTGTTTTAAAACTACGAAAAATTAACAAAACTAACACAAAAAATATTATTCAAGTTATTATTAAACTGTCGCCAAACAGTCTTTGCCCGCGAGGTGGCTTTGCGTGTCTTAATGACCCTGCGAGCTATATGCCACCCAAAGTGGACAGACCAAGATGAAAAACGAACGCCTGTCCTCGAGAAAAAAGAGGTTGGGCTTAGGTTAACCACCTCAAGCTGCAAAACAAAGAGGGTTACGAAAACCGTTGACGACGGACTCAAGACTTGGGAGTGGAATATGATGCACTGTAGTGAAAACCGACGACACGCAGAAGTAGAACTAAAAACACCGAGGTACCCCTGGGGGAGAGTTAGCTGGAGAAGAATCATTATGGGGCGATGGGCTTAAAGTAGTAAACACTGTTTACAAGTATACACATCTATGTGTGATAATTTGCCCATAACTCAAAGAATTGAAAAGTTTAGCAAAGTCTTTTTTTAACGCCTTATACTGTATTTCCTTAAAACGAGACATCACAGAATTAAAAGTAGCGTAAGCTATAACAGACAATGTTTCTTTGATGCTCTTTTACACGCGCTGAAACACAAAACTTGAGACCTCATCTAGGGCACCGGTTCTCAATCCTTGTTAGCTCGAGCCTTATTTGTAAACATTAATATCAGTCCAGTAAGTAGCTTTAATGGAGAACCGCATCTAGCTTACTAAATAGATAAATAAAATATTATATAATTTCCAAAGTCTATTCGCGATATTTCCACACATTCTGACGACCCAATTTTGAATCGCGACAAATCGATCGAGAAATTCTGATCTACAGAAACATGCTAAACTCTATAAAGAACTTAGCAGTAAGGACAAATTAATTTGAGGTTAAAAGTGATATGTCTTAAGAACAGTTTGACAGAAACTCTTTAAAAATCTTTACGATTAAGGCCCTGTATGCCTTAATGTTTAGGATGCTCGATTCGCAATCTGTCTTTCACGGGATCGAAACTTTATTATCAGAAATTCAAGTTATTTGTAAATTGGTCTAATTATATTGAGGTTTAGCTCTTTCACTAACTTAACCAATTGGGTCTACATTGGTTAACACTATTACTACTGTGAGTTAAAAATAATAGTAAATACATATCTTTACTAAGAGAATAAGTCAGTTCCACCACAGTGCTTCTAACAAAGAGCCATCTTCAGAAAGGTGAAAAATGATTGGATCAAGAGCCTTATACTTAAAAATCAAATCATGAATAGTTATTGATAAATACCCTATAAAATCTTTATTGAAAAAAAACGTAATTATTAGTTGAAGTTTCACCGATGCGTTTAAACTGTCTGAAATAAAGACTGTTCAGATCACAAAACATTCAATGCAACTAATTATAATACCAGTTGAAGAAACCCTAAACTTACTGCTCCAAAATTCACTTCTTGAAGAATGGGTCGATTTTTTAAATTGTAAATTGAACTTGAAGAAGAAAAAAAAAAGATCAAAATTCAGTTTTTTTTTTTCTGCTTTCAGCGCTCTAACTATACTCACTGTACAACATTTTGGCTTTAGGTCCACTCCTGGTACAAGACAGATGGCTTGAAACTAAATCTTGGTCGTATTATTATTTGATTTACTATGAAGACCTTTGTTGGTCGAGCAATATTATCTTTAAACAAAATATGTTTATAATGTTTCCCGTTAGGCATATCTAATTTGTTGCATGTTACTCTCTCGCATTCTCTTGATATTTAGTTGTGAGATCGAAGCTTTAAAAACAACAAAAACACACGCAATAACTCAAGAATAACTCAAAAGTAAAAACAAAAAAAACTTTAAGTATTGAAGTTGAGTCTTTTACGAGCTTACTGAGCGTTTATTGAAACAATACTTGCACTAATGCTTGTAATTTTTTCCAACATACATTTGTAGGCACTATTTACCATTTTGTTAATTTAACAGCAAATTGAAAGACTGAAGGTGGCACAAAGCAGCAGGCGTTTCTTATTTCTAGAAATATATTTTACCACCAGGTTTCTTACTAATGCAAATGTTGGGTTTTAAAGGCCGAAAGATTTACTTAATGTTCACTTTGTTTCTACAGGATTCATGTTACAACTATTGTGATATAAAATTTTATTACGATCGTAGAACAATTCACTAACTTAGCTTGAGGGTAGTACGAGAATTGCGCCCAGTGTTTCACATCTACGTTACACGTCTACATGGGCAGGTGCCCGAAGTAAATGTAATATATTGGGTGTGATTGTTTCATCTAAGTTTGGGGACAAAGAAATACAGAAAGACATTTTGGGCAATCGTGTATGTTACGTCAGTGACTAATCTATGTTCACTTAAATAATAAAAAACAAACAAACTCATTTTAAAATTATACTATGTATAGAATGAGAACATACGTGGTTACGTTTTTCTCACATTTAAATATCAACATGCCTACACATAAATAATTAAATCTGTGTATATAAATATATATACACACACATAGTTAAGAAAATACATATTTAGATAGCAGACAACTTAATTTACGTACTAAAATGATTCGTTAATAGATCCCTGCCATGTTATATCACTATACAACACAAAACACAGTGTTCGAGAAGCTACTATACCTTTCTCACCTCCTCCCAGCAGTGACAAAACACTGATTGCCACAGACATACGTGAGTTGTTCTTGTCTTACGGGCTGCACCTCCTTTATGCTATTGTAAATTCAACCAATCAGGGAATGACGTGCAAGTTGGTAAATATATGCGTCACGTGCACACTAGAAGCGCAAGTGTCACACGTCGGTACAGCGATATCCAACTAGACACCTGTGCTGCAGTACGATATGTACGAGTCCTATGTTAAAAAAAGAAGCCCGTATATCTGGCGTCCAAAGAAAAACGTGTACAGAACAATGGGCGATGACTTCTACCACACTTGGTAAAACGTCAACCATTCTATATATAGATGTCCCACCAGCTGCTGGTTTACATGATTGTCAAAACTTGCAACGAATTTCGTTGTGCACAGAGACATAAATAAATACATTACTGCAATACCTCATGTACATTATCAATCCAACAGTAATCTCATGGAAAATAATTATTCAATTTATTAGAGCTGGGCTTCTTACGAGCTAATCTAGTGTGTATAGAAAATAATACTTACGCTAAGTTTTGTACATTTCTACTCAAACTTGTAGGCTCTATTAAACATTATCCATGATTAAAAACATAATTAATAGTAAGATAACACTAGCTTTTGTAAACTTCGTGTGTAAAATCAAAACTTATATCGAGTGATATAAGATTCTAAATTGTAATTAATAGACATTTTTACTAATTAAACTAATGGGTATTAAATACTGAAAGTCTTACACTTTCTTCCCTTAATTCACATTAAAATTCTGGAGCTTACAAACTTTTCGTTTCTGAAAAAAAAAATAATAACAATTAGCGAAAGACTAAGGACCTTTTTATTCACGACCCAATAACTTCAGTGGTTAGAGCATATACCAAGTGAAACCGGAGTTTGAATCAAGTTCAGTCCACTTCTCGCTTCTAACGAAGACAAAAGGTAGGTCATTGGAGTCACAAGTTCTTTTTATCATTCAGAAATTGGTGTATAACATAAGAGACTGTATTACTAACGGTATTAACTCGATATGATATTGAAGTATCAGAAAGTTGTGTATAAAACATGAGAGAGAGCTAGCAACAGGACTTGTCTGTTAAGACTACTGGTGTATCAGAAAATTGTGTATAAAACATGAGAGAGTGTTAGCAACAGGACTTGTCCTGATAGTTCAGTAGTCTTAACATCATGTTTTATACACAACTTTCCTGTTGCTAACACTCTCTATTTGTATGTTAACACTACTGGTGTATCAGAAAATTGGGTATAAAACAGAAGAGAGTGTTAGCAAAGTACTTGTCTGTTAAGACTACTGAAGCATCAGAAAGTTGTGTATAAAACACGAGAGAGTGTTAGCAACAGTACTTGTCTGTTAAGACTACTGGTGCTGATAAAAAGTTGTGTATAAAACATGA
>NW_013672844.1:37286-40623 GCF_000517525.1 Limulus polyphemus
ACTACTGAAGTATCAGAAAGTTGTGTATAAAACATGAGAGAGTGTTAGCAATAGTACTTGTCTGTTAAGACTACTGAACTATCAGAAAGTTGTGTATAAAACATGAGAGAGTGTTAGCAACAGGACTTGTCTGTTAAGACTACTGAAGTATCAGAAAGTTGTGTATAAAACATGAGAGAGTGTTAGCAACAGTATTTGTATGTTAACACTACTGGTGTATCAGAAAATTGGGTATAAAACAGAAGAGAGTGTTAGCAAAGTACTTGTCTGTTAAGACTACTGAAGCATCAGAAAGTTGTGTATAAAACACGAGAGAGTGTTAGCAACAGTACTTGTCTGTTAAGACTACTGAAGCATCAGAAAGTTGTGTATAAAACACGAGAGAGTGTTAGCAACAGTACTTGTCTGTTAAGACTACTGGTGTATCAGAAAATTGTGTATAAAACATGAGAGAGTGTTAGCAACAGTACTTGTCTGTTAAGACTACTGAACTATCAGAAAGTTGTGTATAAAACATGATATAATTTAAGCAACAGTACTTGTTTGCTAAGACTACTGATGTATCAGAAAGTTGTTTATAAAATTCGAGAGAGTGTTAGCAACAGGACTTCTCTGTTAAGACTACTGGTGTATCAGAAAGTTGTGTATAAAACATGAGAGAGTGTCAGCAACAGTACTACTTGTCTGTTAAGACTACTGGTGTATCAGAAAGTTGTGTATAAAACGTGAGAGAGTGTTAGCAACAGTACTTGTCCGTTAAGACTACTGAAGTAACAGTTTTCCTTGTTCCTTGCAAGGTTACCAGATGGAGGAAGTGAAACCTTTGACATGTAGTGACGGACTTCATATTTTTGTTTAAAAGATACCATTAATTAACTATTCTGCACCTGTTAAATAAGTTAAAAACATCTGTATATTTAACCTTTCCCTATAAAACAGAAAATTGAGAAGTGAAACATTTGTGGTTATCTCTCTTATGTTAACGTCTTTGTTTATTAAAATGAAACTGTGACATTTATTTTAAAACGCTTATATTTCACTGAAAAGTTTACATTTTCAATATCTATTCTTTTAGGCCTACTCAAACAGAAGTAGAAAACCCTTTAATAGGTTTTCACGATATTCGTTTTGATGGGAAAATGATTGGGAATGGGTGGTGGGTGGAAGATGTTTCCATATTTCTTACTGCTGCTGATCAAAATTTTGGTATTGTTACTAATTACACCAATTATCAGATTTAATTAAGAATGGATGGTAGAAAATAAAGATCCACAAGGGCTGTAAAGTTTTATTTAAAATATCATTTGGTCAGTTTTATACCTTCTTAAGTATTAGTTAGCGGGAAGAAGTTATAGTGTGCTTGTTTTGTTGAATATAAAAGTGATAGACTAGGGAAAAGGATACAAGTTAACATCACCCACCGCCAACTCTTGGACTACTCATTACTAAAAAAAATAGCGATATCGATCATCACATTATAACGCTCCACATCTGAAATGGAGAGCACGTTCGGTGAGGGGATTCGAACCCGCCTTAACCACTAGGCCATGCCAGGCCTAATGAAGTTATAGACCCACTTCGTAAGGATAGGAAATTGGTAAGACAAAGGAAGGACACTTTACCAAGAACATTAGATGAACATTGCCCATATATTCCACAGAGTTAAAATAGTATATATCCAAGAAATACAACTCGTTTCTAAATATTTCTCTTTGTTTTCTATCCAACAACAGAGTGAAATAAGGCATAGGTATCTATTATATAATGCAGAAAATCAAGATGTTGAAGTAAGTAATTTTGTTTGTTAAAACTATTAACTAGCTCGAGTTTCAAACAAATATACAAGCTTATACGATGTACGACTTTCGTCCCTGCTAGTTTGGTAGACAATGTTTGTTTTTGAATTTCGCGCAAAGCTACACGAGGGCTATCTGCGCTAGCCGTTCCTAACTTAGGAGTCATTCAATTGCTTCAGATAGTGCTCATGGCCTTTTCTATACAACAAGTTTAACCTGATTAACAGAAATATCCAACCGCTGCTGGTCCTCAGTGATCTTACACATGGTGGTATCTTGGTTTACAAAATAATTTTCTGTACAGTTTAACTAGCGATTATATACTGAAGTTTAATCTCTCTGGAAAGCGTCAATTCCACTTGTTTCTCACATATGTTTCCTCGTTTATTAAGAAATATAACCTACTTAAACATACTTGCCCTATTTACACGTACCTGTGACTACGATGAATATTTAAATGATAATTACTGCATCTGTAATGGAATCAGTGGTTGAATCTGAATCTAAACAGCTTTTTGTTTTAAAAGTTGTTGTAAACAGCATTTCGTTGAATAGTGGTCATGTTAATGAAAGAACGGTTTCGAGAATTGAAATGTTTGTTTACAATTGTGTTGTTTGTTTTTGAATTTCGCGCAAAGCTACACGAGGGCTGTCTGCGCTAGCCGTCCCTAATTTAGCAAAATAAACTTGACATAAATTTGATGTTTAGAAATGGTACATTGTTATCGAGGATATAAGGAAGAAATAAGTAACAGTCTTATACTCTCATTGGAGTTGTATATCTCAACAGTGTTTAGAAGTTATCGCAGTCAATTCAAACGTCACGAAGAGTACAATTTCTCTTTTTGAGTTATAATCAGTTTAAAAAAAAAGGTGTGTAGATAAGGTTTATGTTTGTTTCTCTGTGTTAGAGCAAAGCTACATTGGGCTATCTGCTGTGTCCATTGCGGGGAATCAAACCCCAGATTTTACCGTTATAAATTGACGCAGACGAGATACGTGAAAGTGTTTTGAGAGTAATGAAGACAGCCGTTTTTCCTTCTCAAAAAAGCCCCCTCCCTAGTTGCACAACGGCATGTCTGCGGACTTACAACGCTAGAAACCAGGTTTAGATACCCGTGGTGAGAAGAGCACAGATAGCCCATTGTGTAGCTTTGTGCTTAACTACAATACAAAAATTCTAGATATTAGGTTTATACTTTTCTCAAAACAGTGTATTGTTACGACAGCTCATGTACACTGTAAAGGCCCGGCATGGCCAGGTGGTTAGGGCGCTCGACTCGCAATCTAAAGGTCGCGGGTTCGAATCTCCGTCACACCAAACATTCTCCCCTTTCAGCCGTGGGGGCGTTATTATGTGACGGCCAATCCCACTATTCGTTGGTAAAAGAGTTGGCGATGGGTGGTGATGACTAGCTGCCTTCCCTCTAGTCTTACACTGGCCATATGTTCAAGTAACTAAACATCATTCTAAATATTTACACACACACAAGTTTATTTTGACCATATGTTCAAGTAACTAAACATCATTCTAAATATTT
>NW_013672845.1:0-6863 GCF_000517525.1 Limulus polyphemus
GTCAAGATTACTGGGATGTCTTACTCCCTCCACTGTTGATGGCCTATAGGACAGCAGAGCATGAAACCACTGGATACACTCCAGCAAACTTAATGTTTGGTCGGGAACTTCGGTTGCCAGTGGATCTGTTAACAGGACGCCCACCTTATGAAGAGAAGAGTTACCTGAGAATGTGTCAGAGTTTGTGAAAGTGTTATTGGAAAGGATGGATGATATTCACCATCAAGTGCGTTCAAACTTGAAAACTTCTGCTGATTTGTCTTCTCCATGGGAAGGCCCATATGACATAGTGGATCGTTATTCAGACGTGACTCTCCGGATAAAATGTGGTCGGCGAGGTAAATCAAAAGTGGCGCATGCCAACAGGCTTTGGCATTATCACGGTCCAGGACATTTCAGTTGGGATGAAGTGGACAACAGAACAAATGACGCTGCTGAAGACGTGCCACCTGAAGAAGCCACCGTCGAAGAAGAAACTCTACTTAGTTTTGAGAAGGGAAATGATGAAGCTCTTGATGAAGTTACTACCACTGATGTGACTGTTACCGATGATAGAACATTTACTGATGAAGCAGATGAACCCCATATGAAGCAGAAGCCAACGAGACGGAGACCAGTACGGAAGAAGATACGTCCCGTAAAATTAAGAGACTTTGTTGAATTGTAATTTTGTGTTTGTAATTCTGTACATTTAATTAAGTTATTGTTAATTGTTGTTGGTTTATTGTATGTGGTTATTGTTCGGGACGAAGAATATTAAGGAGGGGGCAGTGTTGCGTCAGCGAGGTCACGTGACTAGTGTCACGCCACCTGCTTTCTAGAACTATCCCGTTCCTTCGGGAGTGCTCCAGCATTTACTAGATATATGTTTGTCTGGTATATATATAAGACGCTCACAACGTGACGGGATAATGTGTGTAGGTAGTGAGTAATTGAACTTCAGTCAGAAAGTATTGTTGAAGTTGAGCACGTTCGTTGTTATAGAGCGACTGTTGAAAATGAGTGTATCGGTAAAGTTATATTCAGAAAGAATAAACCAGTTTTATTAAGTAAGGACTTGTGTCGCTAAAGTTTCGTCGGAACGAAGTTACGGAAAATCAATTAACGACTAGAGGTGTAACAATATGGTTTATCAAATATTCAGAAAAGAGGTGTTTCTGGCAGGCCAGTTTTCAACATTTGCAGTTTTAATCGTAAACCATATGGATTTTTAGCTACTTTTTTGAATGAACATGTTTATATTGAATACAGAGCCAAATAGAGTTTTTAATTATCTTCATTAACAAATAACACAAAATTTTATAAACCGGTTTAATGTGCTGTCATCTTTACAAGGGTTTGCAAGGAACTATAGTATTCTTGTTTACATCAACCAATTTCAATCATTGGTTCAGCTATTGTGAGAAGATGCTTATGGTTAAAGAAACTTTATTCATCAAGACCTTAAGAGCTAAATTTAAACCAGATTTCAGCACCATGAAGACTGAAAATGTGAGAAAAAAATGCATTCTATGATATAGCGCGAAAGTCGACATGTTTTTCAATCCAAATTGTTTGCTTAGAAATTATTAGTTGTTGTTTTAATTTGCCCTTTCTTATATAATTTTCTTTTTAGGTTTCAAGATAAATATGGTACTTGCTTTATTTGAAATGTATCTCAAAGCTAATGGTTTACGTTTTTTCTTTTTGTTTTGTTTTTCGGCACTAACAAGCGATAGTAGCGCTATCTATTTATGATGTTTATCACTATATATAATAAAAATGACGAAACTTCCCCGAAAGGTGACCGAAGGCCATCCTGGAGGGGTCACCTATTTTAACCACTCGTATCTCTATATAGTAGTGTATTAATAATGGTTGGAGACGGCTTGAATGGGTAATGAAGAAAAACTTTAGTGTGTTGTCTCTGTCAGTAGACACTAAAATGACGTCACAAACAGACCCTTAATGTTACAGTTAACGCATGCATAAGTTAAAGAAAGTGGTGGAATTATTATTCTTGACTTAGGTTAATCCAGCGGGTAATCGAGAAAAATGGTTTCCAAATGTGTTGTATAGACTATTATCAGAGCAATCTGAGTTTTTCTCCGTATTAGAAAGATAAAATATAAAATTGTACGTTCTAAGTTTTTATGAAAGCTACCTGATATTTTTGTTTCTGTTTTCTTTTTAGTACGTTCTAACTCATGTTATAGGCACTTGGTATTTTCCTTTCTGTTTTTTTACGTTCTAAACTCCTATTAAAGCTACATGGTATTTTTCTTTTTTTGTACGTTCTAAACTATTACTACAGCTACATGACATTTTCCTTTATTTCTTTTCTACATTCTAAACACTTATCAAAGCCACCTAGTATTTTTCTCTCTTCCCCCCCCCCCCCCAGTGGCACAACGGTATGTCTGCGGACTTATAATGCTAGAATCCGGGTTTCAATACTCGTGGTGGGCAGAGCACAGATAGCCCATTGAGTAGCTTTGTGCTTAATTACAAACAAACTCTTATTTTGAACGTTCTATACTCTTATTAAAGCTACCTGCTATTTTTTCATTCTTTTTTTTTTGCACGTTCTAAATTCCTATTTAGATTACCTGTTGTTTTTCTTTCTTTTTCTGTATGTTCTAAACTCCTATTAAAGTTACCCGGTGTTTGTTTTTGTACATTCTAATCTCCTATTAAAGTTATCCGTTGTTTTTCTTTCATTATTTGTACGTTCTAAACTCTTACTACAGCTACATGACATTTTTCGTGATTTCTTTCTTACGTTCTAAATTCCTATTAAAGTTACCTGGTGTTTTTTCTTGTACATTCTAAACTCTTATTACAGCTACCTGGTATTTTTCTTTCTTTTTTTTTTTTTGTCCCCCAAGTGGCACAGCGGTGTGTCTGCGGACTTACAAGGCTAGAAATCGGGTTTCGATATCTGTGGTGGCCGGGGCAGAGCACAGATAGCCCATTGTGTAGCTTTGTGCTTAATTATAAAGAAACAAACAAACTTTCTTTTTTTGCTTTCTTAACTTTTATCCAAGGTACCTGTTATGTTTCAATCATTTTTTCTTTCTTTTTTTGTACATTTTAAACTCCTGTTACTATTTATATTTTATACTCATAATCACTCTCCACCCACAACGGCCTCTGGTAAACACTTTCTACTTCTTAATACTATCAGTAGATGACGTTTCTTGGTTCATAATTATACCTGTTGGTGATGACACTTCCTACTTAACATTACCAGTTGATAACATTTCTGGATTCTTGATAATATCAGTCTGTGACACTTCCTACTTAACATTACCAGTTGATGACATTTCTGGATTCTTTATAATAGCAGTTTAAGACACTTCCTACTTAACATTACCAATTGATGACATTTCTGGATTCTTTATAATAGCAGTTTAAGACACTTCCTACTTAACATTACCAATTGATGACATTTATGGATTCTTTATAATAGCAGTTTAAGACACTTCCTACTTAACATTACCAGTTGATAACATTTCTGGATTCTTGATAATATCGGTTGGTGACATTTCCTACTCCATACTAATACCAGTTGGTGAAGCTTCATACTTCTTAATAATATCAGCCGGCGATACTTCTTGCTATTTCTAGTTGGAAACATTTCTAGCTTCTTAATATGCACACAAGCAGACAACTCGCAAATGATGGAACATAAATGCCAGAGGAACAATGTTACTCATTATATACACTTTTCTGCTTCTTAATATTACCAGCTGGTGATACTTACTGATTCTTAATATTACCATTCTGGTCGATCTCATAATGAGTTTCCCTGGAGATTCTCATCCTCAAGAACTCTAAACCATTGTCAGTCTGAGGTCGCATCCTTGATCTTCTTTCTAGGAAAGTAAAGGGTTAATTATGTTTTATCAAAATGATTTTGAATATGCAAATAAGCATACGTAACAACCACAGTTGATACAAAGTAATGATGGAAGTGTATTTAACAGCCCTTTCTAACGTAAAATTTGCAGACACTCATATCATAAAAATGTGTTAAGGTCAAGGAATTGGAGTTTCCAAGACGAGGATATTGCTTGTACTCAATGGCATTGGAAAACAAAGGAATATGGATCAACTTGGGGACCCAGGACCATTCAGAAAGAGACCTGTAACAAATTGTACACAGCTGTGATAAATAAAGTGCATTATCTTGTAACAAGTAATAATCCATGAATACAAAGTTCAGTAGCAAAAGAAGTCCTCGTGTACCAGGCAATAGTACGAAACATTATCAAGAAAAATCTCTGTCTGATAACGAGGTCAAAAAGGTATGGTTCACCAAGATCAGGATTACAGTCGTACCAGGTACCTAGTCATATCTTCCGTTGAACCGTCTTTTACTTCAAGCAGATGGATAAAGAAACAACTATTCATTCTGCCACCTACGAAGAAATGCTGATTTTGTGATCGGCACTTGAAACTGGTGCTGGGAAATCGTTCTTATACATTAGATACATTATGGAAAGCATGGAGGGAAAGTGGTGTGTTTTAGACATTACAGCCTAATTATGGACCTTTTACAATGGAAATGAGGATGAGGCAAAGTTGTAGCAGCATATCATGAGAAAAACTAGGCATTTATTGTATTCCTATTGACTGCATCCGCGAGTCAAAAACAAAATGGTCACGGCTTCGAGAAGTTATAGAATATAGAAAGACTGGGAATTCAGATAGGTCGATATATATACAGCCTTACGATCAGTGTTCCCTCTAAGCTGCGCGCCAGCACAAGAACTAATCAAGTGTCGTGAACATCCTCAGTTATAGTGAGGAGTCTCAACACTTTGACGGCCTTAATGATCTTGGCAGTCGATAGGCCTAAAGCCCAAATAACCAACTGATAGCATTGCAAAACAGTCCAATAGGGTCAATGGTCTCAAAATATCTTACGCTCCAAAAAAAAAAAAAAAACTGGTAGCGCAATTTGCACATTGCTTCGATACTGATGAGCATGAAAAAATTCATTCTGTACATGGATTGAAAAAATTAGAGGAAACATTGCTTACGACTTTTACAAAGCACGGTCTAATCAGTTGGTGTTCCACCGACAATCGTGAAACAAAACAAATACTTCACTCAGTTAATATTATATTGAAAAAATACTATAAACTCATTATTAAAATGTGGTAACAAAAGAGTTACAAGTCTGACTCTGAGCATGCACGATTACATCGCATAGCAACCGACGGGAAAAAATGATGATTGAAAAACTGTAATTTTCTAATTAGTAAAACAAACATCTTATATCCTGCACCTTCCAGGTTAGAGCTGGGGGAGGGGGAGGAAATCAATGTCTGAGAGGCAAGTAGCTCCCTTGATCCAAATAAAATGACGCCCCTGCTTATGACCCCTCAACTTTACTTAAAAATGGACCGTTCCATTTCTCACCTTTTTTTCGTCCGACATCTCTGTTCCTCCTACACATGCTCGTTTTCGTTTATCTAATTTGAATTGGAGGATTTTGCTCATTTAATTAAATATTGAGTATTTGCACGGTAAGAATAGAAATATTAACAAAAACCCTCGGTGTATCACGTGAAGAACTGAACAAAGCTCATAACAGTTATAGATAAAGTTCTGAGCAAGAATAAAAAATAGATGATATTTCTCGTTGTATAATTTCCAGATTTCTTCGATATTTCTAAGCTTTTAGAAACGCGTGAATACTTTGAGGTACAAGTCAAGCTTCGAAGCTATTCACAGATCTCTTTAAAAACTACCTATTGAAATCTGTTTCAGTTCTTTTGATAATAATATTTATTTACGTGACATCTATTTATTACACGATATATGTAAGAGATTTGCTTCTGAGATAAACAAACAAATATAGTTAATAGAGAGGTACATTAGATCTTACTGTAATAGACTGAAAAGGCCTGACATAGCCTAATGGTTAGGACTCGACTCCCAATTTAAAGGTCATGGGATCGAAACCTGTCGTCGAACATGCTCGCCCTTTCAGCTGTGGGGGCATTATAAATGACGGCCAGTCCAACCATTCGTTGGTAAAGAGTAGTTCAAGCTTTGTCTCCATTTGGTTTATTGACTATCGCTTCTATAGTAGGGCCTGCTAGCGCAGATAGCTCTCGAGTAGCTTGGCACGAATTTCAACAAACCCATAGTCAGAATACAGTTATGCAAAGCGATGTCTTTCATAAAATCATGTAAGCTGGCAGTAAAGATTAAAAATTATAGCGAAATACTTAAATTTGTTCTACATTTATTCGTAGATGAAAACTTTTGGACATAAAGTTTGGATTATTATTTGTTTATTATACTCTGTGATAACGGCGAATTCAACATTGTATTCATGTATCTGTGTTTTTAGTAACTACCCAGGTTATAGTAAAACATTGTTCTTTGGAACATATGATACCAAATTGTGTTGAAAACATGTTTCCTCTTTTCTTTAAAACTATCTGATTCTATAACGTAATTACATCATGAACAATTCAGAATGTATTATCGCGGTAGACACTGTTGTTGTTGAATTTTTTAACGTAAAAGCTACACAACGAACTATTTGTGTTCTGCCCATTTCGGACAATGTAGCCCGAGATTTCATCTGTATAAGTCCGGAGACTCATGCTAGATAAATGCAACCATTTCTTTTGGAAAGCATTCATAATATATATATATATCAAATATAGAAGTTAAAAGGTTACTTTCTTTAATGTTATTCATTCTTGGTCGTTTATTCAACAAGAAAACATAAAAACAGTCTCAAAACCACCTCTGACTTTTAACGTTGTGCGCAGTATCGATAACATCTTGAAACACAGTGTATGAATGAAATTGGAAATAAAAATTACTCAGCGGCGGTAAAAAAACGAACGAAAAAC
>NW_013672845.1:7107-9449 GCF_000517525.1 Limulus polyphemus
GAAACACAGTGTATGAATGAAATTGGAAATAAAAATTCTCAGCGGCGGTAAAAAAAGACAAAAACAATTACACAAACAGGTAAAAAAGTAAAGAAAAAATGTCCCATATTTTAGAAATGGTATAAAATGACAATTCCTGTTGTGAATGAATAGTCCGTAAATATGCTATAGTTGCTTGGCTTAGTTGTTATTAATACTGTTTTCCAAAATACTTCACTGACTTTTTTACCTGTTTGTGTAACTTTCTTTGTCTTTTTTTCCCCTAGATTCGAAGATTCTGTGTATGCGATACCTGCACACTAACGCCCCATCATTTAAATATGGACATTTCATAATTATTATAATTTTATGACCTATCAAAAATTATTTCTCATTGTGAATTTGTTCACGAAGGGTGTACAGTATTTATATATTATTAATTTTATTATGCTCGTGTATATGTACATATCAGTATATATTATCTTTATTTTGGAGTTGAATATCCTCGAAGTACATAAAAAATAAAGAAAGAAAAAGGGCATCACACTGAAGTACGGAATGATTTGTTTGCAACTGACTTAATCTGCCAGCTATCTGCGGGCAAGGAACCTAAATCAACCGTTCGGAAAAGTTGACTAAATTTCTGTGTAAATTAGTGTGATGACGTCAATGTTTATAACATTAAGAGGGATTCCACGCACTACCAGCTTTCGCCGTGCGAGTAAAGCAGTTACCTGTCAGGTCGATTTTCTAAATAACCTGTTTGTGACCCCCCTTCCCTTTTTCACAGAATTCTAAACACACGTTGGGTTTAGTCGAAGATGAGAAGAAGCATCTATTGATTATCTTCCAAATTCATGAAGGTATTGTCTTTTTTACCTTATCCCGAAGCTTGAATTGCGATTTATATTGAAAAGTGTCTTGTAGGAAAGTTAGGCTGCTGTAAAGATAGTAATGGCCAACAGATATTCTGCTTCCACAGGAAGTGCGGAGAGCCTGTGTCTCCGGTGTAACTCGACTGTGTATCAAGTGGACAAGATTGGACCACTTAAAGACCTTACTTTCTTCCATCAGAACTGTTTCAAGTGTTCCGCGTGTGGGACAAAGTTGTCGTTGAGGACCTATTACAACAACCAACAGGACAAGGATGATAAAGAAGTATATTGTCAGAGCCACGTACCGAGAACAGGGCCGGGACATCTGGATGGAATGTCGGTGGGAATTAAAAGTGCCTTAAAAGCCCCTAAACAAAAGTACATTATCAATGACCAGATCAGGGGCTTTGGTAAAGGGACTTTTGATGCTGAAGCTGTTGGCATAAAAACTGCTCTATCTTCACCCCGAGTTTGTGAAGTTGACGGTCGCCATAGAGACCATTCTGCCGGCACGTTTGACGCCAACGCTCTGCACATAGCTCACGGAATTAATGCTACCAAAGTACAGAAGAAATATGGGTTACAACAGTTCGAGTGTAGACTGGATGAGTATTTGGTAAGTTGATACATTGCCACTAAGCCTAATGCTTCCAAAACTACTGGCTATTGTTACTCACCACCGTTAATAGCCTAGACGATCCCTCATAGTCTAATTATTAATTACTTGCTTTCTTTTTTCTAGTAAATACCAATTACTAACTAGTTTTTATCCAACGTTTTGGCTGCTAATCAGCTGCGATCTTTCGGACACTTCTGAGAAGGACTGTTTTTTTTTTGTTTTTTTAGTGTTAGAATTTGACCGTCACAATCTTACTGTAACTACTGGTTATGGATTAAGGACCGTAGCAGAGAAGAGAGCTGAGTTTGAGCATCGTAACAGAGTAGAAGGGTAGTTTTAAGTCTTTTATAGCAGAGCAGAGGACTAAAATTCAAGCATCGTATGGCAGAGAAGAGGAATGGGTTTTAAACATCGTACAGCAGACTAGAAGGGTATATTTTAAGCATCGTATAGTAGAGTAGAGAGCTAAGTTTGAAGTATCGTATAGTAGAGTAGAGAGCTAAGTTTAAAGCATCTTATAGTAGAGGACTAAGATTTACGCATCATATAACACAGAGCAGAAGGTTAAATTTTAAGCATAGCATAGCAGAGTAGAAGACTAAGTTTTAAGTATCTTTAGCAGAGTAGAAGGGTATACTTAAGCATCATATAACAAAGTAGAAAGATAAGTTTTAAACACATTAGCCTAGAAGAAGACTAAGGGAAGTCACGAAAGGTGTAGTTTGATCCCCATGTTAGAATCTCCTGTCGTGTTAAAGAGGAGACATTTAGAATACAAGTGTATGTTCAGTTGAAATTATAGTTTGTGGCTGTTTTTGGTCAGGAAAACTAAGCACTAAGTAAGATCGGTTAATAGCTATTGGATAGTG
>NW_013672845.1:9978-11196 GCF_000517525.1 Limulus polyphemus
AGCGTTGTAAGTCAGCAGACATACCGCTGTGCCACTGGGGGGCTTACTGTTAATTAGTTTGGTTCAAAACCTACAAAATCTTCATTGCTTTCGCTGTAATTTATTTTTTTATTATTTATAAATAAAAAAAAAAACTACTATTGTTATAAATAACACATTCAATTGAACTAAACTATGCATGCCTATTTAAATATATTTACACATGGCTTGTGTATATCGTATGTATTCATATATATTACTCATACCTTCGGTGTATTGGACGCAAGTAGATTTTGACATCAAATTTTTGGGTAAAAATGTGCGTCTTATACACCGAAAAATACGGTAATGCACGATTCTAGAATGTTGAATATACAAATCACGCCATGCTACATTTACTTCCGCCACTGAAGGTGACGGAGGTTACGTTTTCACTCATGTATCTCTTTGTCAGCAATATTTCTCGAAAATGGCTGAATTGATTTAGACGAAAGATGGTATATAGTTGGACTATGACCCAACTTAGAAGTGATTAGTTTTTGGAGGGTCAAAGTCACAACAAGGTTACGAAAATCCAAAAAATTTCTATCTGTTAACATGGGGACCAATTTTTCACACTACTTTTGCTTTGTAATTCAGTCAAAAATGATCGGATTTTGATGAAATTTGGTGGACATATGTAGAGTATTATTCCTCATTGTCCTGCAACAAATGGTCTGTGTCCGTTGATAATGACATTTTCATATTTTTTGAGGGCCGAATATGACCACCATTGCGTGACGGAGGTATGTGCTCTACTAAGTGCACTCTAGTTATTCACTTGCGTTTCTATAGATGTTGGCATTTTCTCTTTACTGATTTTCCTCAGCATCTTTCATAAATAATTCTTAACTACGTAAAAACAAACAAGTAGATAATTCAGAGGAAAAAGAAACATATTTATATAATGATGTTCCGCTACAGATTTGGATATAATTCAAGAAAAAGAGCAATTATAAGACATTGACTTGTGTTCAGCGCCAAACACGAGGACGAAAAATTGGTATAGCTTCGCAATTTGAAATGGACTGTTAGTTTTTTCTTTTTTCCATAAAAACACTTGCGTGAAGATTGACCTGTAATTACAGTTGAAAATGCTACAATACCTTCAGCATAAATGACGATAATTTAAAGAAAACTTAATCTCCACAAGGGGTCGCACCTCCAACAAAAGAACCTACGGTGAGCTGAACAGCGGAT
>NW_013672845.1:12196-15655 GCF_000517525.1 Limulus polyphemus
AATTATACCTAGAATACTGCACGTAACAGCTGTGACGTATTATCTCAGCCTGCTCATGACTTCTATTTTACATTGTTGCCACATCACATATGGAATAGATTCTGTCACATATTACGTATTTATTTACTGTATAAAGTAAGGTTTTGACCTTCCATTCAATTTCATTAGGGAATAGATTTTATTCTTTATAAAATTCAAACATGAATTGAAAACGAAGCGTTGTAAAGTTTGCTCATACAATACAACAGAAAGTTATTTGTTTGTTTGTTTGTAATTAAGTACAAAGCTACACAATGGGCTATCTGTGCTCTGCCTACCACGGGTATCGAAACCCGGATGATAGCGTTGTAAGCCTAAAGACTGGGGGGTAGGGGCACAGAAAGTGAATGTCGAAACAATTACATAGCTGACCAGTTAGTTATATTGAAGTCTCTTTCCTTCTGTAAGTTCGCCTCTCCCATTCCTGGCCTGGTGGTTAGGGTGCTCGGCTTCCAATTCCCGTCACCGACTATGCTCGTCCTTTCAACCAAGGGGGCGTTATAATATGACAGTCAATCCCATTATCACTGCTAAATTAGGTACGGCTAGCACAGATATCCCTTGAGTAGTTTTAAGCAAAATTCAAAACCAAACAAACTCCCACTCCTTGGTGGCTCAGTCGTAAGCTTTAGGGCTCATAACCCTAAATTCGGGGCTAAATTCCCAATGGCGGTCACAATGCAGGTACTCTATTGGGCAGCATGTATGTATATAAATTTGATAGTTGCAATGACATCAAATCCTTTTTCACGCACATTTCACTCAAATAAACCACGTGTGTCCTTATAACAATCAGTTATTAATACGTGAATAAAGTAGCTCGCGGTATTACTACCTAATTATAGCTTATGTTGCGAGTTCGTAGAATTCAAGTATTGACAATGGGATCACTTAACATTCTTAAAGTGTAATATCTTTGTGTATTTCGTCATAATAACATCCAATACTTCAAGATTTAAATTAAAGTGGAAAGGTGAATTAATGTGTGAAAGATGGTGGTTAATTTTAACATTCCATTAAACCTAAATACTACTACAACCACAATAATATCTTTAAACTGTTATCCCAATGACTTAACTAACACACACGTTTGGAGGCCCTGTTTTTAAATGTTGCTTTTCAGATTCTCAATACGCTTGATTTAATTCACAACACTGACAAATTAAAAACTTATAGTCACCTAAGACATACAAGTTTATATAAAAGCTAACTTTTTTTGTCTTTCTTTCCTACTAACTGCTCCATTGCTCTCTTAAGTTTGGTATAATCTAAATGTTGTGATGATTTAGTAACAATATTTGTCTAAATCCCACTACACTATGGTTATAGTCTAAGTATAGTGTAGATTTAGTTGGCGAGGTAGTAACAATGATTTTCTAAACACGACTATAGTAGTTACTGTGGGCGTTATACTCTAAGTATTGCGTGGATTTACTTAGAGAAGTAGTAACTATATTTGTCTAAATCTGACTATATTATAGTTATTGTGAACTATATAATCTAAGTATAGTGTAGATTTAGTTGGCGAGGTAGTAACAATGATTTTCTAAACACGACTATAGTAGTTACTGTGGGCGTTATACTCTAAGTGTTGCGTGGATTTACTCAGAGAAGTAGTAACTATATTTGTCTAAATCTGACTATATTATAGTTATTGTGGACTATATAATCTAAATGATATGTAGATTGAGTTAGAGAAATAGTAACAATATTTGTCTAAATCTGACTATATTATGATTATTGTGTACATTATAATCTAAGTGTTGCATAGATTTAGTTAAAGAAGTAGTAACAATGATTGTCTAGTTTTAGTAATTCTGCAATTTTTTAAATTAACTTTTTTGGGGGTAGTTTTTAATGACATCTAAAAAACTCCAAGAAAGAGTATATAAACTACTTAACTAATTGATTAACAGTTGTGATAACAGTCATGTCTAACAAACCGAAGAATCTGATTTGGCAGGGAGTTCCTTGAATATTTCTATTTGAGTTGAATGAACAATTTAATTAGAAACACAAGAAATTGAGCATGAAAATGGTGAAATTATATTTGGTTTCTTAGTCAAGCGTAGTGAAGCTAGGCCTCAACACAAGATCGTGGAAGTAAATCAAGATTATTCACACACGTATTCTGAAATTTCATGGAACAGAACACTAGACAATTTGATAGTTTCGTATTTTACTTTACTTATGTTTTAAATCTTTAATGCATGCAGAAGAGCATATATACAGTGGAAGGTTTGCTGCAGGTGTCGAATCTTCATAAAATAAAAGGTACTTAGCGTATCACAGTAGGGTTAGTAAATTTGGCCCCCCAGTGGCACAGCGGTATGTCTGCGGACTTACAAAGCTAGAATCCGGGTTTCGATACCCGTGGTGGGTAGAGCACAGATAGCCCTTGTGCACCTTTGTGCTTAATTACAAACAAACAATAGTAAATTTTACGATATCTAGCTAAATCTCATCCTCTACCTTTGGAGTTAAATTGAATTTGTATTTTGGTTGGGCTAAAATATTTATTTCATTTGACTGAAAATTTGTTAATGACTAGGGTAATTTAAGGAATTTGTAGAATATTTCAACAGGGAAGTTCTTTTTTTGTTGTTTCTAATTTTGATAAATTGAGATCCAATTCCGTCTGTCATATGTGTAAACATGGTACATTGTGATTCCATGTAAAAGAAAACGCACGACTGGAAATGGATTTAATTGGAGAAGGAATACGCTACTGATGTAATGGTCAATGAACAGCTCCAAAATGGTTAAAATCTCTGCAGGGGAAGAAGAACTAAGGTCATTGTTTCGGACAAACGAACTTGTTTGCGACAATGAGAGTCGTATTGTCGAAACGTTGATCACTTAAATATATTTTTCCTTACAACGAGTTTAACCATTTGTGAGTATTGTCAGACTTTATCACACTGTGGTATTATTTGTTGATTATCCGAAGTGTAGAGTTTAAAGGAGCAGTTATGGCGTGAATTTGTTTGCAAAATCGGCAGGACGAGAAAGTATTCTTATGATTTTTTTTGGCATAAAGGTTTTATTTTGAAATAGTAGCTTATGGCTTTTCAACTTCTAAATGCAATTAACATAATTAAAATCTTCATGTGCATACATTTCGTAAAACTTCTTAAGTATTAACCAAATAAAATTTGTAGGTCTCTATAGTTTGATGTATGTTCATATTATTGTGAATATTGTTTAAACTTATACAAAATAAGTTGGTTTGTTTTAACTTTTGCGCAAAGCTACAAGAGGGCTATCTGCGCTAGCCGTCCCTAATTTAACAGTGAAAGACTAGAGGGAAGGCAGCTATTTATCATCATCCACCGCCAACTCTTGAAGAAAAACTTTAATATAAGTTGAATATAACAGCAAATGTACAACGTTTCGACAAAGTTTTTTTATCATTAAAAT
>NW_013672845.1:15709-20721 GCF_000517525.1 Limulus polyphemus
ATTTTAATGATAAAAAAACTTTGTCGAAACGTTGTACATTTGCTGTTATGTTAAACTTATATTAAAGTTTTTCTTCATTACCCATTCAAGCCGTCTCCAGACATTATTAGTCTCAAAGTGGGTTCCTCGTCATCGAAAATGTTGGTATTGTTTACTGCATGATGTTTCATTTCTGTTTTAAATTTAGAATCTGTATGTAATATATTATGCTTTCGGATCAATTTAGATATACATTTCTTCTAATTTATAGGATGTGGACACACAAAAAGATTTGGAAATGAGACATAGGATCGAAGAAGACGCCCTCTATCGACAGTTTGCAAAGAAAAGAGCAGAAGAAGAGAAACGTATCAATCATTCAATTCAGGTATAGCGAGCTTTTGAATGTTTGAAAGAAACGGGGACGCGCACGAGAAGTTCCTGTTATATAGATATATTGTAGAAAATGTCTTAAGATACTCTTTTGTTGTTACATGTGTTTTTTCCAGTGACAAATGTTAGCATCAGCTGAGAGAAATAGGGAGCTCTGATGAAGTTCTTAAGGTTTTTGATCATTTCTTTATACTTGGCACAAACATTTATACAGAAATAAGTATGAAATGAAATAAAACATTCTTTAAGTATTTTTACTTGAATCCTTCTGGACTCTCAATGATCCACAATAAAAATTAATTAGTGATGGACTTACAAAATGGAAAACATTATACTATTTTCAACATGGAAATGAACGACGTTCCCATAATAGTTAAGACCTAAGTATCATCATTCCAAATAATCTATGCTATGTAGTCTGCTTTGTGAACTTTAATCGCAATATAGTCGTAGCGAATTTGGCATTTGTTAATGTTGTTCGAAATAATACATACAAACCAAATTACTTTGATTTTTATCGGCAAAATAGGAAGAATGGGAGAAGGAGTTGGAAAGACTGACAAAAAGGTTCCAGGTGGATCTGAAAACTGAGAAAAAGAAGATATTATCTGACGAAGAAAAAACTTTCCCAATGAAGCAGCAGAAAGAAACACGAGATTTGGAAAAGAATATGACCATTAAGTTGGGCAAGAAGAAAGAGTTGTTGACCAGAAAACTTCTAGAACAAGAGCGTACGGCCACTGCAGATCTAATCGATAAACACAGCAAAGAAATGATGAATCTGATCAACCAAAAACGAAACGAGTTGAAGAAGGTACGTTTCTATGCCTAATCATGAATCCAATTATAATTATGTGTATTTGTAGGATTAAACTTGATAAATATAGATATTAAGATAAACTTGTTTAATCCAGATCAATTCCATAAATAACATGGTCTGGGCGTAACGTAGTGGTTAACGTGTTTGGACTATGAGTCCGAGGGTTCACAGTTTGCGAACCGTGACCGCAAAAACGCGCTCCACTCTTTGGGTCCGTGAATATACTTTAAAAATTACTTTCAAATCCTTCCTTTCGCCCAGACGAGAGTAGTCTGAGAGTAAGTGGTGGATGCTGTTAACTAAATACCTTCCCTCTGATCTATCAGTTCAAAATCCTGGATGCACGGGTGTATATAGCGCTTTATGTACGCCAAAAGTCTGAAACAAATAAAACTTCATAATTTAAAAACAACCTAAAACAACTTGGACTAAGGCCACCAGTAGTCTAGAAACTGACCTGTGTTACGAAAAATTCCAAATAAATATAAGAACAACACAACATAACTTCGATGTTTCTAAAGGAATACAAAACAACAACAACAAATAACAGCAACATGATCTCTTTAGCTGTGGTTGTACCTGTACGAGTGTTTAAATTCACTTCAAATTTGATGTAATGATGTTTTGCATTATTTATCGGTAAGTGTTAGGATGAGTTGAACTCTTGCTGAATGGAAATAACTGGTGCTTGGTTTCGGCACAATAACTTAAAGGAAATTAAATAATTTTATGACACTACTCGTATAGCTTGCGTTTCCATTCACTTATCAGTAAATCAGTTGGTAAAACAATGTGAAATTTCAGCCAGCTTTATAAAAATCATTCCAAGCTGTTATTTCGATAATGTCAAAATCACAATCTGTAGCTCTTTCCCAGGTTGTTTTAACATTAACAATTAAACAACGAAGTGGCTATTTGTCCAGCAAGAGTATTGCGCATTTATGATATTGATATCAACAACAACATCCCACTAAGTTTCTGGTGATGGCAGATCTCCTAATTGGAATGAAAATGGACAATATAAAGAATATAAATAGCAACAATATACTGAGGTGAAGAATATAAATAGCGACAATATACTGAGGTGTAGAATATAAATAGCGACAATGTACTGAGGTGAAGAATATAAATAGCGACAATATACTGAGGTGAAGTACGTAAATAGCGACCACAATCATGAGATATCAGGGATAATTTTTTCTAAGTAGTAAGGAGAAGTCAGACGAATTAAATACTGTATAATATGTGGTATTTTTGAAATACTCCACATAATAATAAATGTTATACATTTATAAGATACTTGTAAACATGTGAATTATACGTTAGGAATAAGGTATAAGACAACATATACATACTAGTCATTCAAGCTTGGTAAACTACTGGATATCATTGTGTTAGGAATAAGGTATAAGACAACATATACATACTAGTCATTCAAGTATAATACATTATTGGATATCATTGTTAGGAATAAGATATCAGACAACACATACACACTAGTCATTCACTTCGGTACACTATTGGATATCATTGTGTTAGGAATAAGATATAAGATAGCACATACATACTAGTTATTCAAGCTTGATATACAATTGGACATCATTGTGTTAGGAATAAGGTATAAGACAACACATACACACTAGTCATTCATTTCTGGTACACTATTGGATATCACTGTGTTAGGAATAAGGTATAAGACAACACATACACACTAGTCATTCATTTCTGGTACGCTATTGGATATCATTGTGTTAGGAATAAGGTATAAGATAACACATACACACTAGTTATTCAAGCTTTATATACAATTGGACATCATTGTGTTAGGAATTAGGTGTAAGATAACACATACACTCCAGTAATTCAAGCCTGGTACATTAAACATGGTGTGGTGGTGTTATGCTGTGTTTAATTAAGATAACCTCGAAGGAATTTCAACGAAGCATTATTAATTTTATCGGTGTATATATAATAATGTAACACTTAATTAAAGAACAGATGACGGAGAATAAATAACTATTTCGTCATTTTTTTTAACGAAATCAGCTAATATAAAATTAAAATGATATGTAAATGAATATATTTTTCTACCTAGTAGAAATGAGAAAATAACAAAATAGTAGTATGCTACTAGGACAAATAGGTCAAATAGAAATATCTTCTTCAGGTCATCAGTGTTAGGAACAAACAATGTGCAAAATAATATTTGTTTGTTTTAGCGCAAAGCTACATAATAGGCTATCAGCGTTCTGTTTGTTTGTTATGAATTTCGCGCAAAGCTACACGAGGGCTATCTGCGCTAGCCGTCCCTAATTTAGCAGTGTAAGACTAGAGGAAGGCAGTTAGTCATCACCACCCACCGCCAACTCTTGGGCTGCTTTTTTACCAACGAATAGTGGGATTGACCGTCACAATATAACGCCCCCACGGCTGAAAGGGTGAGCATGTTTAGTGTGACGGGGATTCGAACCCGCGACCCGCAGATTGCGAATCGAGCGCCCTAACCACCTGGCCATGCCGGGCAAATGTCAGCGTTCTGTCCACCACATTAAATCGAATAAAGGATTTTAGCGTTATAAGTCCGTAAACTTACCGCTGGGACAGAAAAAAAAGGTTAGAAAATGGAATTTAGTTTGTTTTATTTCTTTCACTACCAATAACGTTCGGTAAATAATTTATGTTTGATAAGTAGATATTTAACGCTAAAGATCATTTGAATAGTATTTCATCTTTGCGTAACTTCTTGGAGTATTTAATGTTTTAACAACCCAAAAATGAAGAACTTTAAGAATATAATGAGATTACGTCTTGAATTAAAAGTAAGTTTGCTTTATGCCTATTAGCTTCACCTGAAATCTGATTCAAACTTTTTATATTATGTTTCTTTACTTATCAGGAAAACTTAATTTTTCTCTCATTAAAGAACTTTCAGGTAGAAGTGAGAGAACGAAACTCATTGTCCTCACCTTGTCTGTTTCCCCAAGACAATTATCGTGAATCTCGTTTCTCTCCACAGAAAGAGAGCATATATTCTGATACACAATGCTATGTCACAGAGGAGCTTATTCCTTACCCCACACATTCACCTCCACCAAGCCCCCCTAAACTGTCCAAAAGGGATATTTACAGCGACCCAGAAGTATTCGCAGAACTGGACCAAGTCGCTATACACGTATGTATTTTGGTTGATGTTTTTAATATTGAATGTGAATTTGATGGCTTTTTTTTGATGATATGTAAATAACTGAGGTCCAACAACTCACTTGTTATGAGTTATATAAATTAATAGAACAACATGCTGATTAATGAATTATTCTGATGGCTTTTTGATCACTTATATATTATATAGTTTAAACTAATAATATTTTCTGCTATACAACTAAGATTGTACCCTCAAACAGATATCGCAACAATGGCGTCTTCTGAATGTATATACAGCTAGTTGATTCAACAATGGACACTTGTACTGTTTCACCATCTCATTTGAAAGAAAGATCTATAGTATTTCTTCTTTAGTGCTACTAACTCTTTGACAAGTGTCCAATAAACAACAAACTTCTTCCAGAAATGGATAATTTGTTTTCATTCAATTTGAACGTTGCATCTCATGCTCAAAGTTTACTGATTGATTATCATTAGTACCGTTTCTGTTGTTCTGGTGGGGTTCCAGAGTGATCTTCTAAATATCTAATTGCCGTTTCTGTTGTTCTGGTGGGGTTCCAGAGTGATCTTCTGAACATCTAATTGCCGTTTCTGTTGTTCTGGTAGGGTTCCAGAGTGATCTTCCGAACATCTAATTGCCGTTTCTGTTGTTCTGGTA
>NW_013672845.1:21631-26875 GCF_000517525.1 Limulus polyphemus
ATCTCATGCTCAAAGTTTACTGATTGATTATCATTAGTACCGTTTCTGTTGTTCTGGTGGGGTTCCAGAGTGATCTTCTAAATATCTAATTGCCGTTTCTGTTGTTCTGGTGGGGTTCCAGAGTGATCTTCCGAACATCTAATTGCCGTTTCTGTTGTTCTAGTGGGGTTCCAGAGTGATCTTCTGAACATCTAATTGCCGTTTCTGTTGTTCTAGTGGGGTTCCAGAGTGATCTTCTAAATATCTAATTGTCGTTTCTGTTGTTCTGGTGGGGTTCCAGAGTGATTTTCTAAACTTTTAGTTGCTGTTTCTATTGTTCTGGTGGTATTACAGAGTGACTTTATTAACTTATAGTTCAGGACCTTAGATCATTCTATTATTACTGGAAGTCACAGATGTAGTGTCCATGTTGGACAAAACAGTTCCCACTCGGCTGTTTTTGATATGGCTGGTATCCTCTAGTTTAATACTGCTGCTTTTAGTTTTTAGCACAAGGTGGGGTGTTCCTACAGTGTTAATGCTGAATGCTTTCTCTGTAAATCTACGCTGTATATGAGTTTGATTAACCCTCATATTATCGACTTGTTTTTATACTATTCACTACTGGTCTAACCTACATGTTACGTCATATTGAGTAGTTTTGTGATTTTACCTGTTGTAAGTTTGAGTATAGGCAACTGTCTCCCCCCCCCCCAAAGTGTGACATCCCTGATTTTATATATATATATATAATATACATGGGACCCCAGATGTAATTAGTGGAATTAATTACAATATTGATGCCATTTTTTGTTCACAGTTCTTATTTTAATCATATATTATCAGGAATTCTGTAACAACAGTTCCGTGGCCCCACAAGCAGTTTGGTGGATAAATAGATTAGAAAAATGTATTTAAAAACTTGATGGGGTTCTTTGACTCCTGTGGGTAACTCTAGGATTAATTCTTCTAAATATTGAAGCTTCTTGTGACGTGGATAAAGTATGTAAAGTAAGTTTTGGATAAAGTTCTTGACTACTAGCCAATACAGATACGGGTTCTCTGATTGTTCAGTTTGTTAGCTGTTCCTGCAACTTGCCAGCTCTGTTGGTGGGTGTCTTTATGGGGTCTCCCACGGCAATTATCTGTATTTTAGCTGTACTGTCACCCGTAGTTTCTTGAACAAATTTAAGCCTTTTTATATGAGTTTTCTTTATCTTACTCTTTTCATATATTTGTAGAATAGTGAGTGTATATTCATCTTAAAGGTGCAAGTTCTAAATCTTCCCTAAATTACTGGTTACACTCTTCAGCATTCCTTTTACTCCAAAATTTGTCTCATTCCTGGTTTGTTCTTCAATTTCTCCGTTATGTTTTTTATTTCTCTACCGTGCATGCTTTTCTAAGGCAATTTTACACTGTCGGTTACAATTTTTTCTCTAACACCTTTCCAAATTTCTGGACTCATTCTTCTTTCTTCAGAATATTTAATCATTGTTGATTTATTTTAGAATATCACAATTTCTGTACATTTTAAATTTTTTATGTATCATTCAATTCAAAATATGTTATGTATGCCTCTTTCAACTGGGTTCTTTTGAGATTAACATATTATGAGTATTAGTAGCCACAGACGTAAATATTGTAGTCTATGTTTTCCTACAATAGCCACAGACGTAAATATTGTCGTAGCCTATGTTTCCTATTTTAGCTGCAGACGTAAGTTTTGTTTAGCTTATGTTTTCCAACTGTAGATCTTTTTTTGGTATTCAGGAATGCTACATGTTCGCTAAACCATTATTTAATCCAGAAAATGTCTAAAATGTTCACTTATTCAAGTGTATGTTAGATTCAACATAGAATATCGATCAAGAAATTTCTTTTCACTCTAGCTGCCTACTGTTCTGGGTCATTCACCTGTGCCTTCCCGTGGAAAAAGATTCTGTAAAATTGTACATACTATGTGAAAGTAGAGTGATATTTTCCATTGGTAGGTGAGGTGTCCGTTAGGGGATATAACCTTCTTTATTTTTTGGTGGGAATGACCAACAGTCGCGTGGGTACATGCACACAAGAAGACTAGTATTATTGGTTAAATGTATAGAATTGTATAAAATGCAATGTTTTCTTAGTCAGGAAGAGATTCGACAGACCCTACACTTCTCGAGAGAATCAAGTTTTTTATTAGATACAGAGAGACATTTCTAGAAAATGCATACTCCTTTGTGAAATACACACTTTTGTTGTTTTTTAGACTGAATAAAGATTGTTTTATTTTGTCACACATTGCCCAGTTTCTTTCATTTATTCAAACTCAGTCAGAGTCAAAGAGCTCAGATTTTTCTCCGTAGTACATTTTCAACAAGATTTACAAAAAAAATCGAATCGTTTTCTGTATATGAAAAATAGAAAAGGGAGGGAGGCGAGTATAATACGGTATGTAATAAACGATATTAGGTAATAAACACATATTCGGATATGTAACCACTCAGAATGAACATAGTTACAACTACATTAATGTAAACAGACACATTACAAATTTTTTCAAACAAAAACGTGCAAATAAAGTTGTATTTATTATCGTTTATCACATCACTGACGTTAATTATCTATATATATATAGACAGACGAAATGTGTGTTCGTTTGCACCCTAACTCCTCCGAGCCTATTGGGCCAATCTCAACCAAAATTTGTATGTAAACACCACGAACTATGGGGAATGTCCTAAGGGGGTCAAACTGAACTTAACCCTATTTCTATTTTGTAAAGCCAGTAGGTTAATTACTCCCAGCCTATTGAGTCAATCTCAAACAATCTTGGTAGGTTGACGCTTTAGACAATGTTGAATGTTCTAAAAGTATCCAAGGTCAAAGTAAAAAGTTGCTGGATTGTTTCTCAAACAACCATGCTTTTTTCATGGTCAATGAGATGTAGGGTATTCAAGGGTGGGATCACCTCAAATTCTTTATTTGTTGGTGGCTGGAAGCAAATTACAAATGTTGTTTATGAAGAAGCCTTGTTATAATTTTAAAATTTTGAGATAAAGTTTATGTTCAAGTTATTACTTTGAAATATATGATTGCTGTTAAACTTACATTGTTTTATTTAGGTTTAAACATTCCCCATCAGTTGATGGGTATTTCGGCTTGTATTTTATAAGAAGTACTTCTTCCCTAGCTAGTCATGCTCAGTCTGATTGGCCGACACTTCGATTTCCATTGGAGGAAGGCTCTGCAAAGTACGTCGAGGTTAGTTTTAGACCACATGTCTTTATACACTTTCCACGGACTCTTCATTATACATATTCGTTTAAAATCAAACGTACAGAAGTCCATTGGAGTTACATCAGGAAACTTCACAGGCATGTGTTAAAAGGGATTGCTGTGATTTCACTTTATTTAGTCACATTTCTCATGAAAACAGTCGCTGGTTTCAAGTTGTGGCTGGAAGCTTGTTTTGTTTAGGTTTGTAAGCCTTAATTCATAAATTTCAAATACTTGTTTATTATATTGTTAACAGTACTAGGAGATATGCTCAGCTCCGTCATAATGACTTTATGGGTCGGAGGGTTCTCTTTTGTAACCATATCCTTCACTTTGCTCCAGATTGGGTTAAAGTGCGGTGCCAGAGCCCGTTGCTTTCCTGAGCTCTACTGTTCGGCTGCGCTGTTTACATCATTAGAGAAGATAAAAGTTGAAATGCTTTCTATCTGAAATGCTATAGTTTGTTGTGAAACGCTTAGCAGATATTTAGTGTTTTTGTTGCATCATAATGTGAATTATAGAAAACACTTATTTTTCTCGAGAACTTTTCAGTGGGTTTACTTTTATTCAAGTGAACTTCACGTTTGTGAATGTAAACTATTGTCATTTAATGTACATTATTCAGTCATTTGTCAAAATGCAAAGTATACGCATTAGAAAAATTTTCAAAATGACATTTAAATTATATTTTTCAATTAAATATGGCATCATAAAGTCCATTAAGCTTCAATGGATTCTCAGAAACTGATAGACCAATTCGTTTTTGTTGAAAAACATTATTTGTGACCTAACGTATATAAGAAACAAAAGTTAAAAACAAACAAACAAATAAAGATTCAGATTTGTATTTCCTCTAAAGGTAGCACAAAAGGATCAAGTGACCTTCACAGATTTGGTGAGACCACTGATTGCCCGCTGCGTGACTGACGTAGAAAAAGCAAGGTAACGTATATCTGGAGTGTGAAACAATTATTGCTTTGTTATAAACATTTTTCCATCAATTTCTGAATATAGAAACATTGAAAAAGCTGATCAGTAAAGTTCTGATACGTGTCCTCTACTGTGGTAAAAGTATATGATATGGTAATATGGATAACATTTTGCATTTGAAATTCTTGCTATTAGTACACAAAACTGAGTTGATTTCAATGCTTCTGATCACCATGTTGCTGTGTGGTTTTAGAATAGGCCTTTTATAGCTGTAAATACCTCATATTCTAACCTCCTCTGTACGGTAAGCCCAGGTATATCGAACTAAAATATGGGGGTTTGATCCCCGCGGCAAATACACTGCACTGTACAGTTCTGCAATTAAACAAATGAAGCTCTAAGGCTCATCCGTTATGTAAGACTTTGTGTAATTTTCAATTTGTTTTATTTTATTAAGAAAGTAAATTATATCCGAATAATAAGAAATGAAACACATCACTGTTTTTAAGAAAAATTATCCCCCCCCCCCCTCTCAAATGGTCAACGGAAAGTTTGTGGACTTTCAACGCTAAAATCTGGGATTCGGTTCCCCGCAGTGAGAGGGTGTAGATAACCAATTGTAAAGCTTTATGTTAAAAACAAACTGACAAAAAACATAAATAGATGTAAAAATTAATCTGCTTTTTGTTTATTTCTACTCGCTTTCGCCGTTAAGACAGTTATTACCTAATCAATAGTGTTGCAACAATTTATTACATTTTTATCAACCACAGGTGCAAAGTATTCAGAAACTTGAATATGTTGAATAACACAAAATAATCATATTTGAAAAATATTTTATGAATTTGTATTATTCTGAGTAAACTATTTTTAATCTTCATAGTTTTTGCTTAGATATCTTTTATTGAAAAAAGTTTGAAATTTTAAAAAGCTAAATATATATAATTCAAAAATTAGATAATTGTAAGCTTCCACGAAAAACGAGCCCCCCCCCCGGGAAGTTTACGGACCCACAATGCCCAACTTCCGAGCCCCACCAGTGGCACAGCGGTATGTCTGCGGGCTTACAAC
>NW_013672845.1:27537-29154 GCF_000517525.1 Limulus polyphemus
CGGAATTCGATTTCCTGCGGTGGACACAGGCCCCTCAATGGCATAGCGGTATATGCATGCGGACTTACAACACTAGAAACCGAGTTTCGATACCCGTGGTGGGCAGAGTACGGACAACCCCTTGTGTAGCTTTGTGCTTAAACTACAAACAAACGAATAGCGATAAGCATATCCTGATTTATATTTATAGTGACTTTAACGAAAATTCATTTCACTTTACCACGTTCATGAGTGATTATGTTTTTAAGTTTGAATTCGCCAAAAAATGAATTCACAGAAACAGAAGACTGCCTGTTACTGACTGATTACACGGAGTGCGGGTTCGAATCCCCGTCACACCAAACATACTCGCCCTTCCAGCCGTGGGGGCATTATAATGTGACGGTCAATCCCACTATTTGGTGAAAGAATAGACTAAGAGTTGGCGGAGGGTGATGTTGTACTTCCCTGTAACCTATCACTGCTAAATTATGGACGGCTAACGCAGATAGCCTTCATGTATCTTTGTGCGAAATTCAAACGAATGTTTTTATTTGTTTTATCCTGGTTTGTGAAGTAATGTATTCCGTGAGATTATTTGAATTAGCACAAATGCAAATAACACAATTTCGTTGTATGTTGACGAAACAACTCTTTGGCTTATAATAATAACCAGTCTTCGTGTTTACACGCACGTACGCAGAGAGGGGGGTTCGCCCCCCATTATTGTGATGTAAAAAAATTTTACTTATATAGTTATAGCGCACCTGCATATGGTATGTAACATTTTTTCTACGTAGTCTATATGTCTATATTCTTCTGATGAGGCATTAGCATTTATGGCTTGAAATAGTCGCATGCAATGGCTTCTGTTGACACTTTGTAATTGGAATCCCGAAGCCGTATTGCTAATGTCAGGTTTTGTAGGCCGGATTCCTTACAGTAGGTATCTGTGACTTGTTGGCGATAAATTTATTAGCTTTCTTGAGCTACAGAGGGTCAGAGCAACAGATATTTTTATGTAAATCATGTAAATCAAGCACCATCAATTCAGAAACACATGTCATTAAAACTCACACAAGAGTTTTCTATCTCTGATATAAAACAATCCATACATTTTTACAGGGAAGATTTGACAAATCCTGATATTTTTGATGAAGAAGTTGGCTTTCTATATCTCTCCAGGACAGGCTCCAGATACTGGCTGACTGCTTAAAAACGTGCTTCAGTGTACCAAGTATCCTTATGTTACTGAAACTATTTGCCACATTGCCACTAAGTTCATGTTCATGTGAACGTTCGGAATCTGCTCTCCGCCGGTTGAATTACCTGAGATGTATACAAACCGAAGAAATACTGAATGCTCTAGCTTTAATACATAATCATTATGACACTACTATCAACATTGAAACTGTATGTTAGTTATTTATGGAAAAGCACCCCAGAAAAATAGAGTATGCTAACATGTTATTTCAGTAGTGCATTAATTGTCATAGCTAATATACTATTGTTGTGCAGAGTTGTTTAAATTAGTAATATTACGTATCTGCTCGTTTGTTAATTTCCGGTATAAATTCTTTCCAAGGAACTTCAACGATAAAAGTCCTTTCTTAATTAAAACTAGTTTATTATTTCTTG
>NW_013672845.1:30119-31516 GCF_000517525.1 Limulus polyphemus
TGTGACTTGTTGGCGATAAATTTATTAGCTTTCTTGAGCTACAGAGGGTCAGAGTAACAGATATTTTATGTACAGTTACAAAGATATTGACTGATGTTGGATTATCTCTAAATGAATTGCGTGGTCAAGTGTATGATGGAGCATCCATCGTGGCTGGCGAAAGATTTGGTGTCCAAAAACAAGTTCGAGATATGCAAAGCAAGGCCTTGTACACTCATTGTACGGGTCACTCACTTAATCTTACTATTTTAAGTTAATGTTCAGTTCCACCAATACGTAATTGTATCGATCAAGTTAAAGGAATAACTATTTGGATTAAATCTTTATTAAACGTGGGGGACTATTCAAGGCAATCTATCAAAAGGAGATCCAGCATGAAACCAGCTTCATCACGTTTTCCACTACTCAATGTGTGCATTACACGCTGGGTTGGGAATAATGAAGGTTGGGAAAGGTTCTGTTTATGTCATCCATTCTTTCTTCACATGTGTGAGGTTATATGTAGGAAGATGATAACTTTGAAATGTTTAATTACAATTGGACTGCTGAAGATAAGAAAATTCCATGGCTTATCTAAAAATACTGGAATTCTTTAAATTTATTTTTACAATGTTATTTTTACTATTTGAAAAAAGCTTCTGTATATTTGCGAGGTCAAAGCCAAGACATTATTTCTAGTGTTTTCTTAATAGAACAATTCTGTAAGGAACTGATTTCACTAAGAGCGAATGTAGATGATTATTCACACCGTATTTTCAAGCACAGCAGTAATATTGTAAACAAATCTAATATTAATGTTAGCATGCCACAAGCTAGTCAACGATAAGTCCAACGTGCAAATACAGAATATAGTTCTGTAAGAAAACAGTAACCATTCCTTTTATTAACCAGATTATCAGTAATCTTTCCTCAAGATTTGATACACATGTAAATCAAGCACCATCAATTCAGAAACACATGTCATTAAAACTCACACAAGAGTTTTCTATCTCTGATATAAAACAATCCATACATTTTTACAGGGAAGATTTGACAAATCCTGATATTTTTGATGAAGAAGTTGGCTTTCTATATCTCTCCAGGACAGGCTCCAGATACTGGCTGACTGCTTAAAAGCGTGCTTCAGTGTACCAAGTATCCTTATGTTACTGAAACTATTTGCCACATTGCCACTAAGTTCATGTTCATGTGAACGTTCGGAATCTGCTCTCCGCCGGTTGAATTACCTGAGATGTACAGAAACCGAAGAAATACTGAGTGCTCTAGCTTCAATACATAATCATTATGACACTACTATCAACATTGAAACTGTATGTTAGTTATTTATGGAAAAGCACCCCAGAAAAATAGAGTATGCTAACATGTTAATTGTCATAGCTAATATACTATTGTTGTGC
>NW_013672845.1:31824-42201 GCF_000517525.1 Limulus polyphemus
GTTCGCTTGACTCAATTATCTATCTCTTCAATCTATCTGCATATCTATCTCTGCCCTATTTGCCGGGCTTATATACTAGAAAAGAGGGCGTCCCGAACAAACGAGGAAATTCACGATCATTCGAGAAACCTCTCGCACACGCCACCTGCGCCAATGCGCCAGAAGCGTCACGTGACTTCCGCTGTCGTAACAGTAATATAATTTAACAATTAATAACTACTCTGCATGTAGATAGTACTGTACTTTACTGTAATAAAACATACATCTTTATGCTAATTTAAAACTAGCTCCCCATGCAATGTTATAACAGAATGATGACTTGTTGACTTTTTCATTGGATGTTTGTGGATTTTATTTGATCAGCCATGCAGTTGTTTAAGCTATATTTCATGCAAAATTTCTCCCAGATTTAATCTCATAGCAACAATTTTTTACAAAATTTCTGGGGACATGCCCCCAGACTCCCGTAGCATTAGCGTGCTGATTGTGCTTCGTACAGTATATGCTGGCTTTGGATCTCACAAATTAGGACCCCTTTTCAAACATCTGCGTACGGGCCTGGTTTAGTTTTGAACTGGTAAATAGAGATGCGATGTTTTAGAGAAATGAAAGTTTCTATAATTAACTGTATTTTAGCTGCTAGAGGAAGATAAAATTCGCGCTTAAAGACAATCCTTCAACGCTATTGTAAGCTTAAGTGCTAAATATAAGAGATACGCCTAAAACAACAACAACAACAAAAATCCAGCTGTACTAGGTTTAACGGCTAATGTAAAGAATCAGCCTAAATAAAATCTTTCCAAGGTTTAATAGGCTTAGCAGCTAATGTAAATGATCATTGTTTAACATATGATCGTTTATCAACGTTTATCACATTTAGAACTTTTGTCGAGGTACGGTTGAGGAGTATTTATGTCACGTACGTGCGATTTTTTTTTATACCTGTGGTGGGCAGAGCACAGATAGCCCAATGTGTAGCTTTGTGCTTAATTACAAACAAATGTTCAATCAATATCATAACACGAAAATCTACCGACAAGCTTGTAATTATATGCGGCCTTAGTATTACACATTAGCCATAGAGATCATATTAGATGATGTATTATTTCAACTATCATTTGAAGTAGACGATGGAATTATAACCGCTACCATTGATTTTATTTTGTCTTTTACTTCTTTAGAGCAATATTCCGTTGGATTACTGTGAAAAATTTAAACAATATGACCTTTGATAATGACATTCATGGTGACACGCCCATGGCCCTCTTGCGGGGAATCAAGAATGGGATGGAAAGTTATCACGTGCTTTTTAAACGCCTTTGCAGGTACATCGTTCTCTTAGAATTTGGTGTTCAAGCTCTACTTAAAAATATAATTTTTAAGATACTTAGAAATTTGTAATATATTTGGCGATTATGACACACGTCTGAAATATATAAAATATCTTTCTTAATTTAAATAATTAATATTAACTTTAGCAGTGGTTGACTTCTTTTAAGGAATATCGTTCTCACTGGCTGCTTAATTGTTAATAATTTCATGTGGTTTTTCCAAATTATTGAATTATAATTTTAGTTTGTTATAGTTACATATGTTTTGTTTTGATATGTATAACGTTCATAACTATTCCAAGTTTTAAATATGTTATATTTTTTTTAGGATTAACAGATTGAGCAATCTATTAACATAAAAATAACGACCTACATTCCCAGAATGTATCTTTATGTGCTCAATAACTTGCAAATGTCCCCCAGTGGCACAGCGGTATGTATGCGGACTTCCAACATTAGAAACCGGTTCTCGATACCCGTGGTGGGCAGAGCACAAATGGTCCACTGTGATCAAATACAAACAAGTTTGCAAGTACAACTTAGTTAGGAGTTATGATACAATTAAAAACTAAATTGTGATCAGTTAGTCAAACATAATGTTATAATGTGTTTTATCCTTGGGAAGGTTCTTTCGATTATTTTGTAAACATAATGCGAAGTCCAGTTCATGAATTGATAATGAATTAATTTATTTCTTAAATAACATTTACTACAGGCTACGATCACTGGTAGACCTAACTTCACAAACAACGTTTCAACATAAATTACGAAAATAATGTACGCCTAACTCACAAATAGACTTACTTGCAGAATTTCCTTTCTAATCGATTGATAACAAACACAATAAGCACGCTGACTAGCTTCTAACTGAATTATAGATGAATATACACAATAACTCTCACTGTTTAACTCACTAACTAACATTAAATTGAATAACCAATTATATGAACTAACTCACTCAGTCTAATTAATACCGATTAATAAAAGAAAGTTTCTAATGCCTTATTTTACTGGACCTAAATCATCCTTTCACCAAGTATTTTCGGAGGCTTTCTTTTCTGGGGCTCATATTATGCAGATGGGATGATAACTCGTTCATTATTGTCACTTGTTGTGCTGTAACTAGGGGAATTATCCGTAGGTAGGTGGTAAAGCATATCCATTGGCTGGCGGATCTGTATTTGGTAATTTCGTTGAAGTGGTTTCTAGCATGGGAACTTACAAACTTGCTTTAACTGTTTTTTGGGTTAAGCTTTGAAGACTTACCGTCAATGAATACATGTTGAAAGACAGCTTTGAATTCTTTAGTGAAATACGACAAATGCAGTTTGATAATAATGGTTATTTGCGCAAGCTTTGATGTTGAGTCGTCGTATACAAACACATCACTAGAAGAAACTATACAGTTGAATGCTGATTTGATTTTTAACAATAACTCTGATAATCTTAGCATTCCCAAATCATTTTTTTTAATTTCAAAAATTTCTCAATAAAGAAATCGCATTTTCTGCTTGATGGCGCCTTCTTCGGCCAATCTTTTTCTGGGATACCATGAAAAACATGGAAGCTTTTAAACCTCTTCACTACCATAGGTATAATAAGTTATGCCAGAGAACATAATTTTACATCGAAGTAAATATTAGAACAACTGCGCGTCTACTTTGTGAATATTTTTTTCTTTAATTGTGTTTTATTTTAATTTTGCAAGATAATTATTCGCTGTCTGCTGTTTTGAAACACTGTGTGTACTGAGCTATAAAACGTATTCGTTATTCATTTCGTATGTTTGTAATGATTACATTATTCTCCAAAATGCATCTTTAGATTCAAGTTACGTAATATAGGTATATTTTGATTCTTCGGATGACCATCGGTCAACGATGGCCAAGACGATGTTCTCCAAAGCTTTATGAGTTGTGTATTCGGTCATACTTGAGTCGGCTAATCTTTGATCTACGGACCTGGTTACAACTAGTCAAAGTTTCCAGTAATAACAGATTTCAGTGCAATTTTTAAGTATTTCATTACAACGTAAAGCAAAACAATTTCGATGTAGCAACAATTACATGAAATAAATAAACTATTATAGTTATAAACGCTCTTATAGCAAAAGAAAAATAGGAGTATTACCATGATTATTTATTTATCAAGCAAGTTGCTAGAAATTTGTTCTGAGAATAGAGTAATATTCTGAGTTTGAAAGTTTAGTATGGTAGCTTCACCTATCGATAAAATCAGATACGATTCTCATGCTATTGAAATTTTACATATGGTGGCATGTAGTTTTTATTGAATAATAAACCTATCATTTTTATGTATAAGCTTAAGAACTCTAATACACTCCAAATCCGACAGAGTTTGGAAAGTCTAAATATTGACCGTAACTGAGATAGAAGTAACTAATTTTCACGTTTCTGAAAAAAGAGAAAAAGAACCACATTATTTTTATTCGATGATGATTACATCATTGTTCAGGAAGTGAGAGCGGATACGATTGTTAAAACTGAACTCTAGTTTTAATAATATTTCAAAATTTTAATTGTGTATATTAAACATTTGCTAGTGTTTAATATGATGATTGTTTCGTGGAAGAAATCATTATTTTGTTCGTGGCTATTAACGTTTTCTTTTTAGAAACGACTCTTATTTCTTAATGAAGAATAAACAGGTTCTGTACTTAATATTTTTACAAGCGAGTAACATGTCAAACGAGTCAATAATTATCCACATAGAATACAAGAAAACTTTAAACTGGTTTTTAAAATACGGACGAGTTCTTTCCAGATCTTGTTTAAAGATAACATAATTTTTTATTTTAAACCTAAACTTACGGAAGGGTTCATTAAAAAAAACAATAAAGTCTAAATTATTCATGAGCCAAATTGCTTGCTGGTCTATGACTTTGTTGGTTAGGAGGTTCTATAATAATATAAGGCTGAAACAAAAAATTAAATCACTATCAATATTACTATAATCCCACTAATTACTGTTGAGGTTTCTTATGTATTTTATATAGAAAGTAGGTGACTTTATCCAAGTTTTTAGTCACTTCTTTACATCAGTAGTGAACAGTATAAAAACAAGTCAGTAATTTCAGAGGTGAGTGGTGTAATGTATCCATATTTATGAATATTTGTAAGGAAAATATGTTTTCTTATTAATGTATTAAATATTCGTTGTTGCAGTTACGCAGGCTTGCACTGTGTCGTAATCAAAGGATATTCTAAAAGTGCTGGCTATCAACCTGGAGTCTCAGTTGAAGATAGTCGCTTTCGGAACTCATGGAATGCTGTTTACGTTGCTGGAGCTTGGCGTTTCGTGCAATGTAACTGGGGCGCACGCCATCTAGTGAATGCTAAAGAAACTCCAAAGCCTGGTAGCAAAAACAAAGACGATAGCTTACGTTACGAATACGACGATCATTATTTCCTCACGGATGCTAATGAATTCATCTATGAATTTTTTCCTCTTCAACCAGAGTGGCAACTTCTAAAGAGACCCGTTACCTTGCAAGAGTTTGAGGAAAATCCTTTTGTACGATCTTTATTTTTTCGATACGGTCTGTACCTGCCAGACGAGGAGACGAAAGCGACAATGCGCACCGACGATAGTGGCGCAGTGATCGTGCGGATTGGAATGGCGTCCCAAATGTCTTCGAACTTAATATTTCATTACAGTCTAAAGTTTTTTGGCACTAATATTAATACTTACAACGATATAAACCTCAAGAGATTTGTTATGCAGTCCGTCGTGGACAACATTGTATCATTTCGCGTGCACGCTCCATGCAGAAGTATCCTATTGTTGGACATATTTGCTAACGCTATTACTCCACAAGAGTATTTGACGGGAGAACCAATGAAATTCAAGAGTGTATGTAAGTTTAAAATATCGTGTGAAAACGTTCAGACGGTGATGGTTCCCTTGCCAGATTGTGCCAGTGGGGAATGGGGACCCACGAAGGCAATGAGGTTGTTTGGTCTCATCCCGCTAACGCATGAAGAGGCCATAATCTTTTCGTTCCATAATTTGGAAATAAAGTTTCGGATGTCGCGCCCTCTAACGGACTTCATAGCAACTCTGCATAAGAATGGAGTAGAAGAAGAGGCACTTTCTAAATACGTTTCTCATAAGGTAGATAACGAAACAGTCACATTCTTTTTAACCTTTCCTGAGGAAGGTCAGTATGGAATTGATATCTACACGCGGGAGAAGACCACGAGCTTGCAAAGTTCAGATAATCAGCTGCTGACTCACTGCTGTAAATACATGATAAACAATAGGCGTTAATATCTGTGGGGAGTTCAAAATGATTGGAATATGTAGAAGGTGAGAAATAAAGAAAAAGACAATAATAAAACGCAATTTCGACCTTATAAATATATAACTATTACAACAATAAAAACCCGAACGTTTTTTCCATTAATCTATTTGATACTTACATTAATATACATATATCGCATTGAATAAAATGCTTTATGATATATTTATATGTGAGCTTTTGAAATAAAATTATATTTTCTTATTCTATACCATGTAATAATTATATATATTTCCCTGAAACATGAGATTATTTAAAAGTTACATGAATGAAATCAGACAATTGCGAATAAGGTTGGTACGAGCATAATAGCCTTTACATTTTAACTATTACATTTAGTAGACTTGGTCCTGATAGAAATATTTTAGTGGCTCAGTCTGATTTCCTACTTAGCTTATAACTGTGGAAAGGCGGGAAACAGGGAGGGAGCCAGGTGAGTGACTATAATTATAGGTTCATTTTAACAAGAGCAGAGTGCTGAAAATTTGTATTCCAGTATCTTTTACACATAAAATAATTAGAAAAATTACTATTTAAAAAGAAGATATATAATCCATATAAAAATAGTTATCAATTTGTAGACTTGATAGCAGCAGGAAGATGAACATGGTACACTTCAAAGTCTATCGCAAAAAATACTGTTGTTGTTTTTAGGGTTTACAAGATATTTATATTATGAGAAATTTCTGTGTTTCTACTGTAGTCAGATTTACTGATTTTTCGATATGTCATTGACCTCGGAAATACTATTTATTATTATTATAGATTAATAATTAAATTTGTATGTGAAAACGGCTAAAGTAAAATGTTTATAATTATGTTTATTTTTTGCTTGCTTGAATCCATTATTGTGCGTCCACACGTAATACGACTTTTCCTTAATTGTCTAAGTACTTGTAACAATATCGTGCTTGTATATGAACAATTATAAAAACTTGATGAACAAAATTTTAAGAAGTTTAGATAATGTGCAAAGTAAATTCAAGCGCTTTTTGCTCTTAAAACGCTATCGTATTTTAATACTCTGTCAATGAATATATTATAACTTTGAAAAAAACAAACAAAAAACAGTAACCGTACTTGGAATGAACAGACTTCCAACTCTTCGCCTGTTGCAAATTCTATACTTTTCAGTGTTCTCACTAGGGTCCCACAGTGAAGGGTCCCGGACTCTCAACTTTTTTCCCAAAATTCCTAGTGAGATTTTCAAGGGTTCGATGGGTAGAATTTAATAAACTAAAAAAGAAAAAAAAGAGCACTTCAGTGTCAAGGAAAAACTTTATTTACAATGTACACTATATGTTTACCTTCTGCAAGCGGAAAAGAGTATGCCAATGTTCAATGAAAAACTATATTTACAATTCACACTGCATGTTGTTTCCCTTTATGATTGCAAAGCAATTTTCATGATACGATTAAAAATACTTTTCTTCATCTGAAAATCTTCAAATATCATTTGCACAACCCCTAAAACCTCTTAAATAAATATTATGTTTTTGTTTTCATAAAAACTATATTTTATCAGTTATTTTCTTTACCCTAACTTTATATCAGATCGGTTGATTTGACCGACCTAGTAACCATCATAGAAAATTAGGAAATAATTCTAAATTTCCCCTATTTGCTTCTGGAATGAATGCAAATTGCGTACGGGACTCAGGAGTTTGGGTTAGCTATAGCTTTCCTTTTTCGTATATATTTTATGCCAAATTAACTATAACGTACGATGTGTACTAAGTTGATTTTATGAACTATTTAACCGATAGTCAGACAATGTGAAATGTAATTCAAGAATATTAAAGTACATTAAAACAACCAAGCTCCCCCCCCCCCCGAAATGGTTCAGAAGTAAGTCTGAAGACTTATACGCCAAATACCGGATTTCGATACCAGTGGTGGGCAGGGTACAGATAGCCCATTGTGTAGCTTTGCGTTTAACAACAAACAAACGAAAGGGATTAACTTTAGGCACTAGTGCCATCTATAAGGTACAATGCAAACTACTCATTTTAATGTGCTGATCTTGGTAAATGAGTACTTATATATGTATGAAACCTCACAGAAACAATGCTGTTTTTCACTAAGGAACAGAACTGTGTCGTTTAATACCAGGAGTGCAGCCTCTGACAGGTTCTTGTAAAATTGTTCAGAGCATTTTAATGGACCCTGACTTGGGTTTTTAACATGAATCTTATGTTGATTCATTCTATATCTTAAAATTTCAGTTTGGCCAACGTAACATTGACAACATTTTAATATATAGATACAGTTTTTAGAACTGTAAGAAAACTATCTTTTGATTTCTGTTAAAACAGGAACAATCGAGCCAATTCTAGCTAATTTCGATTTTAATTTACTTTTCAAAAATAAATAAACCATGAAATTGCTTTAAAGATAGGATTGTTTGTTTTGAATTTCGCGCAAAGCTACACGAGAGCTATCTGCGCTAACCGTCCCTAAGTTAGCAGTGTAAGACTAGAGGGAAGGCAGCTAGTCATCACCACCCATCGCCAACACTTGGGCTACTCTTTTACCAATAAATAGTGGGATTGACCGTCACATTATAACGCCCCCACGGCTGAAAGGGCGAGCATGTTTGGTGGGACTGGGATGCGAACCCGCGAACCTCAAACTGTGAGTCGAGTGCCCTAACCACCTGGCCATGCTGGACCTTAAAGATAGGAATTTTTAATCCAAATTCCCAAACCTAGAAGTTTATTACACTTGTTTCCAAATGTAGTATACTTACGTTTTTTTTTTCATTCTGGATGAGAGGAAACTCCCGTTTATGGTTTCAAGAGATTGTTTGTTTTTGTTTGTTTGAATTTCGCGCAAAGCTACACGAGGGCTATCTGCGCTAGCCGTCCCTAATTTAGCAGTGTAAGACTAGAGGGAAGGCAGCTAGTCATCACCACCCACCGCCAACTCTTGGGCTACTCTTTTACCAATGAATAGTGGGATTGACTGTCACATTATAACACCACCACGGCTTAAAGGGCGAGCATGTTTGGTGGGACTGTGATTCGCAAATTGCGAGTCGATCGCCCTAACCACCTGGCCATGCCGGGCCAGAACGAGAGGGCTGGTGATAAAAGTTTGGATGAATTAATGTAATCAATATATCTAATTTAAATTATACAGTCAGCTGCAGTTTAAACCTTTTCTACTAAAGAAAGATGAGTTAGCTGTGGTTTGATATTTCAATATGACGACATCGTTAACTTCTCCCTCTCTATTGGTATTTTTCAAAACTTTTCTTAAAAATTATTTTTCTTGATATTCTGGTAGAAAGATGTACCTGATGCCCGCTTCTCAAAATATAACTTTTTTCACTGCAATTCCCAAAGCTTAGGCCGTCATGTGTCTTGGGAAATTACGTTTAACTTCGATTTTGCTTTTCTTTTAAAGGAAAGATAAACTACGTAAAGGCTTTAAGAAAAGGAATATTATACCAAAATTCTCACACTTAGAAGTTCTTTACAGTTTCCAAATTTAGTCCACATTAAAGTTTATTTTCATTTTCTTGTTACAAGAGAAATTGTTAACTTTTCTTTATACTCCTAATGTTTCAGGCTTGCTGTTTTTAAAGAAATATAAACAATCAAAGGTTTAACATAATTTTGCATTAAAATACGCACTTTTTTGGATGTTTCAAAGTTTTGTCATCAAAATTACTGAGGCTTAACATTTGGTATTTTTCAAAATGTTTGTTTAAAATTCTTTTTCATGTTATTCTGCTAAAAAGATGCACGCTTCTCAAAATATAACTCCTTTCATAAAAACTCTCCCAATTTAAGCCTTAAATGTTTTGGAAATTCCGGCTAACTTCGATTTGACTTTACTGCTCAAGAAAAGATAATCCATGGAAGGCCTTTAAAAATAGGAATTATCAATCAAAGTTCCCAAATTTAGAAGTACATTATGTCTTGTTTCCAAATTTGTTCCGCCTTTAAATTTATTTTCATCCTGGATAACAGAAAACATATTTAAGCTTTGCAAAAGATTTTTTTTATCATATTCCTAATTTTTCAAGCTTGCTGTTTTTCTAAGAAATATACAGAATCGGAGATTTCACACTTAATTTTGCATTCACATACGCAATTTTTTTGCGTGTTTCAAAAAAAAAAGTTTTTCTTTTTCATCCAATTTCCCAAACCTTAAGCCGTAATGCGTCTTTGAAATTCTGGCTAACTTCAATTTTACTTTACTTATCAAGAAAACATAAACTATATATGGGCTTTATAAATTGGAATTTTCAATCAAAATTCTCATATTTATTCAACCTTCAAGTTTCTTATCACTCTGAATAAGAGAAATCTCCCGTTTAAGTTTTGCAAGATATATATATCATATTATACTCCTAATGTCTTAGTCTTGCTGTTTTTCTAAGAAATATACACAATACGATAGGAAAAAATGATTGATAATAGCTTTTATTCCAAACATTTAAAATATATTTTACGAAACAAAAAGAAAGTAAAAGCAGTTAAATTAATTGACTCTGAATAAAAGGTGGTAAGTTCAGTATTATTTTTTAAATTTTATAAATAATTTACATAGAAAATATGCGCAAATGTATCAGTTGTAATATACTCAGTTTAAAATATTAGGTCGTCAAGAAACTAATGTCGCTTGTTTCAGATGAAAAAACCGAACAACTTATATATTAAAACAAAACATTTATTAAATTAAATAGTCTCCATTCTTATCGATGATGCCTTTCCA
>NW_013672846.1:0-7018 GCF_000517525.1 Limulus polyphemus
AATAACATACTAGACTATCTACATTCTTGATTCAGAGTAAACTATATTACACTGTTATCGTGACGCGTTCAGTGTTATAAACATTAAAATAAATTCTTGATTCAGAGTAAATAATATTACACTGTAATCGTGACGCGTTCAGTGTTATAAACATTAATATACATTCTTGATTCAGAGTAAACAATATTATACTGTAATCGTGACGCGTTCAGTGTTATAAACATTAACATACTAGACATAAGCGTAAAATGAAGCCAGGTGGACTAAATAAAAAATACATAGGATTTCTCAAAATTTTTTATTAAATACTTGGCAAATTTAATGTCTCAAGAAAGGTATACACAGAATATTTGTCTCCGAAGATAAATGTGTAGTTTTATTATGACACTTATACGATCAATAATTATGTAGGGTTTATGATATTGAAATAAGAATGACAACATAAAATAATCTAAGAAGCAATACGTTAGTCTTAGTTTATGACGTAGTGTATTAGTTACAGCATGATGAGCACAGTGGTAAACGTGCTGGACTGTTCATTCATGGTTCGTTACCACTAAACAAAAATCGCCCTTCGCACTTTTGGGCTGTGAGTGCGTTATAAGGGTGACAATCAAATCCCACTGTTAGGCCAGACAAGAGTAGCCCGTATTTTCTGCTGACTAACTACATTTTTTAACCCTAATTTAAAAGTAAAATGTTTAGAGACAGCTAGAACACAAAGTCCTTCAGTAGCTTTTCGCGAATATCCAAAAAACAAATAATAATAAAGTATATTAAAACCTTCTTAATATCGCAAATAGATAGTACAAACTACATGGAAAAAATAAAGAATTCAAACCTCGGCATAGTCATTGAGTCGGGAGGCTTCCTTTAAAACAGTGACCAGTTTCCCTCCGCCGTTCACGTCTATAAGGGAGTAAGTCTTCTGGGAAGAAGTGTCGGCCTGCTTCTTCACTCCGGAAGTGACATTGCTGTTGGTGTTACCCATTTGTTAAATAATTTTGTTCACAATACGTTAATAAACATAAAATTTACATGTTTAATGATCTCGCGCTTACAAAGGTTAAATTGAGTCAAAAAGCAGTTCTGTGTCAGTTTTGTATTATTCGCGATTTCAGTGACAACCAGTTTTAGCTTTATTATTATTGCACTTTTTGTTGTCGAAACACTGTTTTTTATAAGTATCTTTAGAAAACTTTAATCTTTATTCAAATCTGGAAGAAAACCTATTGTTAAAGTACATTAGTTGTTATTGGTCGTATAATGCTTTTCTTACTAGCGTTTTACGATATTTTCAACAATTTCAACTGAATACCACCACATAGATCACGACTGAGCATGCTGGTACGCGCGTGCGCATCCTTTTATAACGACTGAAGCAGTGATTTATGTGCCTTCTAATATTTCGTCTATATATGTCCTTCTAAGGTACTCTTTTTTTGTTCTTTAATTGTCACACAACGATCTAAATTAGAATAAAATTATAGTACTTACAGCGATGTCACTCCAGTTTGACGGAAATAGATCATTGGTCTAGAAAAGTTTCTTCGGTCACAATTGACCAACTAGGAGCTTTGAAATCAAGAAAAATGGGAAGAATACTGATGTTTATGTGGTGCAAGAGAAAGTTGCAACACTTATTTGAGGCTGTTTCCCTACTTATGTAGTAGCTTAGATATTCTGCTAATGCAGTAATGACACCAGTGTATAGTAGCTTAGATACCCTACTAATACAGGAATAACACCAGTGTATAGTAGCTTAGATACTAATACAGGAATAACACCAGTGTATAGTAGCTTAGATACTCTACTAATACAGTAATAACACCACTGTATAGTAGCTTAGATACTCTACTAATACAGTAATAACACCACGTATCTAAGCTACTATACACTGGTGTTATTCCTGTATTAGTAGGGTATCTAAGCTACTATACACTGGTGTTATTACTGTATTAGTAGTGTATCTAAGCTACTATACACTGGTGTTATTCCTGTATTAGTATCTAAGCTACTATACACTGGTGTTATTACTGTATTAGTAGTGTATCTAAGCTACTATACACTGGTGTTATTCCTGTATTAGTAGGGTATCTAAGCTACTATACACCTACTAATACAGTAATAACACCAGTGTATAGTAGCTTAGATACTAATACAGGAATAACACCAGTGTATAGTAGCTTAGATACCCTACTAATACAGTAATAACACCAGTGTATAGTAGCTTAGATACCCTACTAATACAGGAATAACACCAGTGTATAGTAAACTACCAAATAATTCATTAACTCCAGCGTCCTCAGATCACAATAGCTGAAAAACGATATCGCAAGCACGTGAATTAATTCGATGAACAGATGGTTGATTTGGAATTTGATTTATTAGATTTGATTTGGTATTACAGTCTCAAAATACGGCCAGGGAAGATAAGTTATCAGTTTAGTACTTTAGCTTTCATAAAGTAATGTTTATGACCAAATAACAAGTAATTAACTTTATCACATAAAATATCAAGATAAAATGTTAGACTTGTTTTCCTTACTACGGCATACTTAATTACACACTCTTTTATCTAGATCCGTTGGTCACGCATGGCCTGGTGTTTGGGAGATTTGATTTGCAATTTGGGAGTCATTCGTTCGAATATCGTCCCCCGAACATGCTCGCCCTTTCAGCCGTGGTGACGCTATATGTTATGGTGAATTCCACTATTCGTTGCTAAACAGTAGTCCAAGGTTAACGGTGAGTGTGTTGACTAGCTGCCTTCCTTCTAGTTTATCACTTCAAAATTAGGGACGGTTAGCTCAGTTAACCCTCGAGTAGCCTATCGCGAAATTCAAAAACAAACAAACCAAATTAGATCAGTTTCTTTCTATATATATATGTATCGAATTGAAAAATATTTTCTTCGGGTCTGTTTCCTTCTAGTTTTGTATTTAATTATACGTTTTTTTAATCTAGATATGTTCCGATCCTCTTTAAAAAATATATGTATCCTCTTTAAAAATTATATGCATGCTATTAAAAATATATGTATGCTATTAAAAATATATGTATGCTATTAAAAATATATGTATGCTATTAAAAAAATATATGTATGCTATTAAAAATATATGTATCTTCTTTAAAAATTATATGTATCCTTTTTAAAAATTACATGTATGTTATTAGAAATATATGTATACTATTAAAAAATATATGTATCCTCTTTAAAAATTATATGTATCCTCTTTAAAAAATATATGTATGCTATTAAAAATATATGTATGCTATTAAAAATATATGTATACTATTAAAAAATATATGTATCCTCTTTAAAAATTATATGTATGCTATTAAAAATATATGCATACTATTAAAAAATATATGTATCCTCTTTAAAAAATATATGTATCCTCTTTAAAAATATATGTATCCTCTTTAAAAATCATATGTATCCTCTTTAAAAAATATATGTATCCTCTTTAAAAAATATATGTATCCTCTTTAAAAATTATATGCATGCTATTAAAAATATATGTATGCTATTAAAAATATATGTATGCTATTAAAAAAATATATGTATGCTATTAAAAATATATGTATCTTCTTTAAAAATTATATGTATCCTTTTTAAAAATTACATGTATGTTATTAGAAATATACGTATACTATTAAAAAATATATGTATACTATTTTAGCGGAAATTAGAAATCTCACAAACTAATGACAATATCAACTTTGTGATTGGCTAAAATTCATCTCTAATTTAGCGGAACATGAAAAGGTAACATACTGTGATTGAAAACGTTAACCAAATATTAATGTTTTAATAGTCTGTAATGTCTAAGAAATTAGGAACATTCGTCAAAGCCTGATCCTGGCCTGAAAAATGTGCAATCTAATCATCAAAGGGTATAGCTCTAGCTTGAAGTTTTTATAATCCAGTTGTGAATGCAAAGGTTTGGTCTGAAAAATATATGGTCTAAACATCATAGCGTAGCTAAAGCCTTAAGTACTTGTAATCCCATTTTCAAAGCGTAGCTAAGGCCTGAAAAGCCTGTAATCCAATCTTCAAAGCTTGGCTTTGGCGTAAAGGGCATGTAATCCAATTCTGAAAGCGAAACTATGGCCTGAAATGCATGTAATTCAAAAGTGCTAAATTTATCAAACACGTGTATACGATTTTAACTCAATGGTCTTATTCTGATTGGTTGAAGCTACTTTGAATCTTGCCCTGTAGAATTCAGTGTCAGATTATAACATTCTGAGGCTCTAAGCTATGTCAAATTTAAGAAATGGAGTCAGCTTTTGTTTTCTTTGTTAGAGGCGGCGAAAAGGCTCAGTATATTGTGAAGCACTAGGCTGTAACTTAATTAGCTTATGCCACTGTTGTAGATAAATCACATTTGATAACAATAATTCCTTGAATAACTGTATAGATGAGAAATGCCAAACTTGAAACTGAAACTTAGTTGTGACCTCATTCTGCTCATAAGCACAATCTTTTTGACACAGACTTTACTCTCTGTAACTGTACTTAACTTATATTTAGTTTGAAAAATAGATCATTAAGTCGCGGGGATCTAAGACTTGTTCCGGCTTACATATCGCATGTTCACTTACGCGAATTTGGAACCATATTAATAGAACAAACATAATCTTGCGAATAATTAAGGAATCTATAATGATAAGTAACATTTTCATTTGCATATATATATCTCACCCATCCTTAATTATTCCCCTACAATGTTATAATACATATTCCAGTTAAAAATACCCTTTGTTTGAATATGTTTGAAATCTTTCAGAATGACCTTATATACTTCGTTCCTATACTTGTCATCACATAGAAGAGGTGCAGACGAAATTTTTAATTAAGTTCTAATTCTTATATAATAGAGAGCCTTGGATTAAAGACTAGATGCACATTGGCCAAAAGATACAGCTTTAGATTAAACACGGGGTGCGGATTGGCCCTGTGGTAGAGCCTTGGATTAAAGACTAGATGCACATTGGCCAAAAGATACAGCTTTAGATTAAACACAGGGTGCGGATTAGCCCTGTGGTAGACCGTTGGATTTCGGAGCTGGTGAGCCGGGTTCGAATTTGTGCGATGCTACAAAATCTTCCAAGCACTTTAAAGTGTGTGTGGGTTATAAGAGTGACTGTTACTTGGCGTAGATGGTGGGTGGTAGGATGATGCTGACTTCATGCCTTCCCTCTGATTAATAGTTCAAAATTAGAGGAGTCCTATAGCTAGCCTTAGTAGCTTTGCCATGAACACAAATGCAAATAAGATTGGTTAGAGAATAGGTGAAAAAGGTTTTCCTAATGGCGTTAAAAATAGCGTTGTCTGTTCTTTCAGTTGTAGATCTTAGCCTTATATTTTCAGGTTTAAGAAAGGGTAATTGCTAACGAAAATATTCAATACTGATTAATAATTTTCATATTCTTGCTTTTTGAGAAACTTTCAAATATAAGCAAAATCAGACATATTGCAATTATTAACTAAGGTAGCTTTCGTCTAGAAAGAAGTGTAATTGTGAATAGATATGGACTACAGCTAAACGAGACCAGTTCATCTGTGAGTTCATTACTAAAGCTATAATTTTAAAGTCGTCATTCTTGAAATTGAAATGAAATGCTAGTTAAATATTCATCACGTTAGGCTTAATGTCAGGTGCAAATGGAATATTCTCAGCCTCCTATGGCGTCAGCCTTGCTCGGCAGTGATATTAGTAAAAGTAGGTTAATTTTGACTGATCTGTGACTAGCACCGTGAAACTTTTAGCTGTTATTAAATACAGTCCGTTGTTTTGAGCTTTACAACTAAACAAAGAGATATATCTCATACAAATATTTGTGACGTCAGCTCAGAGTATCGACTAAAATGGTTGAATATATAGTAAGTACTTATAAAATATCACATGGAAAACAGAAAAAAAAAAAACAGAACCATGTTTCTATTGTTATAATAACTAACAATAACATATAATACTATCAGAATTCTCATACACTGTTGTTGTTTTTGTGAATGATCTACAACGAAAGTTATTTGTTGAAAGATCAAATATGTTACTCGATTTTCCAGTTAATAGTCTGTCGTTTGTTAAAGTTACTAGATTTTTCCAGTTAATAGTCTGTCGTTTGTTAACGTTACTAGATTTTTCCAGTTAATAGTCTGTCGTTTGTTAAAGTTACTAGATTTTTCCAGTAATAGTCTGTCATTTGTTAAAGTTACTAGATTTTTCCAGTTAATAGTCTGTTATTTGTTAAAGTTACTAGATTTTTCCAGTTAATTGTCAGACGTTTGTTACAGTTACTACCAGGTTAATGATAGATTATACGATTTCTTTTTTTTTAGATAGCTTTCTAGTTAATGATCTATTACTTGAACTGCTTTCTAAAATGACTATCGAGTTAATATTTGTAATTATATGTTTAAAAAGTCATTATGAAAACGACTCGGCGTCTGAAAAGTTTAGAATAAGTTACTTGAATCTGTATAAAGTAACTATGAATATAATCTGTTAACTGTAATAAAAATGTGATTCCGAGATAAACTGTAAACACACCACCCTACCAAACATAGCCACACGACACACTGGAAACCTACATACACTGCCCTACCACACATATCGACACAACTCACTGGAAACATACATACTACCATACAACACGTATCCACACAACTAACTGGAAACCTACATACACTGCCCTACCACACGTATCCACACAACTAACTGGAACCTACATACACTGCCCTACCACACATATCCACACAACTAACTGGAAACATACACACACTGCCCTACCACACATATCCACACAACTCACTGGAAACCTACATACACTGCCCTACCACACGTATCCACACAACTAACTGGAACCTACATACACTACCATACCACACTTATCCACAAAACTCATTGGAAACATACATACACTGCCCTACCACACATATCCACACAACTCACTGGAAACATACATACACTGCCCTACCACACGTATCCACACAACTAACTGGAAC
>NW_013672846.1:7931-10744 GCF_000517525.1 Limulus polyphemus
GGAGTTACTAACAAACAGACTCTGAGATGATCCCTGATATTGGTGTGTATTTCAACATTACGACACTTTATAGATAGGTATTACATTCAATATATAGCAGAGAGTTACTAACAAACAGACTCTGAGATGATCCCTGATATTGGTGTGTATTTCAACATTACGACACTTTATAGATAGGTATTACATTCAATATATAGCAGGGAGTTACTAACAAACAGAAACTCCCTGCTATATATTGAATGTAATACCTATCTATAAAGTGTCGTAATGTTGAAATACACACCAATATCAGGGATCATCTCAGAGAAACATACACACTATCATACCACACATATCCATACAACTCACTGGAAATCTACATGCACTACCATACCACACATATCCACACAACTCACTGGAAACCTACATACACTGCCCTACCACACATATCCACAAAACTCACTGGAAACCTACATACACTGCCCTACCACACATATCCACAAAACTCACTGGAAACATACACACTACCATACCAAACGTAGCCACACAACTCACCGGAAACCTACATACACTACCCTACCACACATATCCACAAAACTCACTGGAAACATACACACTACCATACCAAACGTAGCCACACAACTCACTGGAAACCTACATACATTGCCCTACCACACATATCCACAAAACTCACTGGAAACATACACACTACCATACCAAACGTAGCCACACAACTCACTGGAAACCTACATACACTGCCCTACCACACATATCCACAAAACTCACTGGAAACATACATACTACCACACCAAACGTAGCCACACAACTCACTGGAAACATACACACTACCATACCAAACGTAGCCACACAACTCACTGGAAACATACACACTACCATACCAAACATTTATACCAAGGCACACCAAATATACAAGTTAGTAGAGTCAAAATGTGTGCAACAAGTCAAAAGGCCATTTAATGGAGTTAAGTGTCACTTTTATAAAAAGGCCATAGTGTGTAACATGTTCAACAGCATTATTTCTTGATCCCTGGGCTTTGATCCATAGCCCGACATGTTCAACAGCATCATTTCTTGATCCCTGGGCTTTGATCCATAGCCCAACATATTCAACAGTATCATTTCTTGATCCCTGGGTTTTGATCCATAGCCCGATATGTTTAACAGCATCATTTCTTGATCCCTGGGCTTTGATCCACAGCCCGACATGTTCAACAGCATCATTTCTTGATCCCTGGGCTTTGATCAACAGCGTTATTTCTTGATCCCTGGGCTTTGAATCATAGCCCGACATGTTTAACAGCATCATTTCTTGATCCCTGGGCTTTGATCCATCGCCCGACATGTTCACCATTAGGCGTTGACCAGCCCCCTACTGGAAGTGTAGTAAAGTAGTATGAAAATAACTGCAATGCTTATTCACACACGACCTGTTATGCATTAGTCTATTCAATGACCCACCAGAAACATAGTGACGAAACATTCAAAGCAGCTTAAAGCATTTCACTCGTTCATTTAATGGAATGGTGAAAAAGTGTCAGAAGTTATCATGGCGAGAAACACTTTACTATATCCTAAGTAGGAGCAGTTGGAGCGAATACGATGGGTGACACTCGTGGACCATGCTCTTGACGAATGTAGGTTATTTGGAAAGGCTGAGATATACCATGTCATTTCAAAGCATACTTGGAATCATTGTGCTACGTAAACAGTATAAAAATGGTGGTACATATTGAATGTAATACCTATCTGTAAAGTGTCGTAATGTTGAAATACACACCAATATCAGGGATCATCTCAGAGTATGCTTGTTAGTCCTACATACACTGCCCTACCACACATATCCACAAAACTCACTGGAAACATACACACTACCATACCACACATATCCACACAACTCACTGGATCCTACATACACTGTCCTACCACACATATCCACAAAACTCACTGGAAACCTACATACACTGCCCTACCACACATATCCACAAAACTCACTGGAACCTACATACACTGCCCTACCACACATATCCACACAACTCACTGGAAACATAGATACACTGCCCTACCACACATATCCACAAAACTCACTGGAAACATACACACTACCATACCACACATATCCACACAACTCACTGGAACATACATACACTACCCTACCATACATATCCACAAAACTCACTTGAAACCTACATACACTGCCCTACCACACATATCCACAAAACTCACTGGAAACATACACACTACCATACAACACATATCCTCAAAACTCACTGGAAACATACACACTACCATACCACACATATCCACACAACTCACTGGATCCTACATACACTGCCTTACCACACATATCCACAAAACTCTCTGGAAACATACACACTACCGTACCACACACATATCCACACAACTCACTGGAAACATACATACACTACCATACCACACGTATCCACACAACTCACTGTAACCTACATACATTACCATACCACACATATCCACACAACTCACTGGAAACCTACATACACTGCCCTACCACACATATCCACAAAACTCACTGGAAACCTACATACACTGCCCTACCACACATATCCACAAAACTCACTGGGCACTACCATACCACACATATCCACACAACTCTCTGGAAACATACACACTACCATACCACACATATCCACACAACTCACTGGAAACATACACACTACCATACCACACATATCCACACAACTCACTGGAACATACGTACACTACCCTACCACACATATCCACACAACTCACTGGATAATGTAGGTTTCCAGTGAGTTGTGTGGATATGTGTGGTATGG
>NW_013672846.1:10861-12633 GCF_000517525.1 Limulus polyphemus
AACTCCCTGCTATATATTGAATGTAATACCTATCTATAAAGTGTCGTAATGTTGAAATACACACCAATATCAGGGATCATCTCAGAGCAATACCTATCTATAAAGTGTCGTAATGTTGCAATACACACCAATATCAGGGATCATCTCAGAGTCTGTTTGTTAGTAACTCTTTGTTGTTTATGAAGAACAATGGTCTCTGTCCCAAAGCAAGGACTATTAGTTTAGTTTTAAAATATCACTGTTGGAATAGCCTGCCAAGAGTTTAATCCATAGAACATCTTTCGGATCATCTGGATGAGATAATATAAAAATTTAGACCACAACCTTATGGTTGTTGGTAAATCACCAAACTTTTAGATATAACTAACACCGTCTCTTGTTTCTAAAAAAAATTACCCAATTCGGTATCTTAACTCATTCACCCAAATCAATTATTATAGAAAATAATACAATGCTTTGCAAAAGTATTCACCCCTACCAATAATGTAAGAAATACAAACAATGTAAACAATATTTTAATTAACTTATTTTTATTGAAAACTATAATGATTAAACTTAACACTGTTATGTGTGAAGGAAGTTGAATGTCAGCAAAACCTGCAAATAAAATATTTAAATTGAAATTTACTGATTGCATAAGTATTCAGCTTCGGCTTGGCAGGGCAAGGTTCTTAGAGGGCTCGACTCGCATTCTGTAGGTCTAGGTTTCGAATCCCCATCCCACCAAACATGCTTGCCCTTTCAGCTGTGGATGAGTTATAATGTGACGGTCAATCTGTTGGTAAATTCATTGGAAAAAGGAGTAGCCCAAGAGTTGGCGGTGGGTGGTGATGACTAGCAGCCTCCCCTCTAGTCTTTCACTGCTAAATTAGGGAAGGCCTTTTGCAAAATTAAAAAACAAAAAACAAATATTAGGTCGTCAAGAAATCAATGTCGCGTGTTAGAACACTTTCATTAACTACCCCTAAAAACTGTACATCACGTATAATAGTTAAACGAACTGCCTATACGTCACGTTAGTGTAGCCTATATAATGTGTAAAGTTTAGTATACTCTAATCCCTTATAGTAATGGCACACGACGAGACACACATTCGGCATTTAATGCTGTTTGAATACAAGAATGGAAACAACGCCCCTGTAGCCATAAAAAATATCAAAGAAATTCATGGAAATGTCTTGAACGTTCGTAAGTGTCAACGATAGATCAGCAAATTTCGTTCAGGTGACTTGAGCCTTAAAAACTGTATTGGCAGAGGCCGACATGTTGCAATTGATATTGATGCTCTGAAGACGCTTGTTTAATCTAACCCAAGGCAACTCACTCGTGAAATTGCATGTCTCTCTTGAAACAATACGTAAGCATTTAAGGAATATGGGAAAACTCCATAACGAAGATGTTTGGATGCCTCACGAACTCTCCGATGATTATCGTTTCCAATGTGTGAACGTTGCCTCGTCTCTTCTGGCGCAAGAACCATTTTTGGACAGAATTGTCACCGGTGATGAAAAATGCGAATATTAAACTAATATTAAAAACAATACCTCAGTCCTAGAAAAAAACCACTTCCGACTCCAAAACCTGAACTTCCTACGCAGAAAATGGTGCTTTACATTGGGTGGGACATCAAAGGAGTAATTCATTTCGAACTCCTCAATCCACAGCGAACTGTCAATGCAGAAGTCTGTAGTCAGCAACTGGAACGTTTAAACCAAGCCCTTCATCAGAAACGCCTTTCACTCGTCAATCGGGAAGGTGTTCTTCTTCACGAC
>NW_013672846.1:12803-14709 GCF_000517525.1 Limulus polyphemus
CATGTTTTTTGCTTCAAAGCCAAGTGATTTATTTAATCAGGGCATTAACAACCTGATTATAAGATGGAAAAGCATTATCTATATGAATGGAGACTATTTCATTTAATAAATGTTTCGGTTTGATATATAAGTGGTTCGGGTTTTTTCATCTAAAAAAAGCGACATTAATTTCTTGACGACCTAATGAATATTCAGCACCATAAGTCAGTAATTGATGAAAGCACCTTTGGCAACAATTAGTGCTGTGAGTCTTTTTAGATAGGTCTATACCATCATCCCATTGTGCAATTTTTGTCCATTCTTCCTGGCAAAATTGTTCCAATTCTGACAAGTTCGTGATGGAGGAGCCACCATGGCTACTGAAAGATCTGGTGTCCAGAAACAAATTCGAGATATGCAAAGCAAGGCCTTGTACACTCACTGCGCGGATCATTAACTTAATCTTGCTATTATATTATAAATTCATGTTCAATTCCACTAATACGAAATTGTATCGATCAATTTAAAGGAATAAGTATTTGGATTAAATCCTTACCTAAACGTGGGGAACTCTTAATAGCAATCTATCAAAAGATCATCCAGCATGGAGCAGCTTCATCACGTCTTCCACTACTCAATGTGTACATTACACCCTGGGTTGAGAATATTGAGGGTTGGGAATGGTTCTGTTTATGTCATCAAATCTTACTTCACACGTGTTAAGTTATTGTGTATGTAGAAGATAATGTTGAGATATTTAATGACAACTGGGCTGCTGAAGATAAGAAAATGCTATGGCTTATCTAAAAACACTGGAATCATTTGAATTCTTTTACAGCGTTTCCTTTATTATTTGAAAAAAGCTTCTGTAAATTTGCAAGGCCCAAACCAAGATATTGTTTCTGGTGTTTTCCTAATAGAATAATGATGTAAAGAACTGACTTTACTAACAATGAACATAGATGATTATTCATATAATATCTTCAAGCACGATAGTAATGTTGCAAACAAATCTAATATTAATGTTAACATGCCAAGTGTTATTCACCGACGAGCCCGACATGCAAATGCAGAATATAGTTCCGTGGAGGATTACTTTAAGATTTGTTTGTTCGTAGTGAAGCACAAAGCTACGCAATAGGCTATCCGTGCGTTGTAAGTCCGCAGACACACCCCTGTGCCACTGGGGAGCTACTTTAAGAAAACAGTAACCATTCCTTTTCTTGACCACATTATCACTATTATTTCTTCCAGATTTGATGCACATGTAAAGCAATCAGCATCAACTTAGACACTTATGTCATGAAAACTCAGACAAGTGTTTTCTATCCCTGACATCAGACAGGTTATAGATTTTTACAGGGAGGATTTACCAAATCCTGATATATTTAATAAAGAACTTCATTGATAGAAGACAAGATGGCTTTCTCTACCTCTCCAGGACAGGCCCCAGATACTGGCTGACTACTTAAAAGTGTGCTTCAGTGTAACAAGTATCTTTATGATACTGAAACTCTTTACCACACTTCCACTAAGTTCATGTTCATGTGAACGTTCGGCATCTGCTTTAAGCTGGTTGATGTACACGAACTGAAGAAAGACCGAGTGCCCTAGGTTTAATAAATAATCATTATGACACTGTTATCAACACTGAAACTGTATTTATCATTTTATGAAAAAGCACTCCAGAAGAATGGAGTATGCTCACGTTTTATTTTAGTAGTGCATACATGCATGTATATAGCCAATGATTGAAATAGCTAACATACTTATGCACTGCCGGCACTTGTGTTTAGAATTTTTTTAATTATAATAAATAATTAAAAACAACGTTTTATTGTGTAAATTATTTACTATAATTTTTAAAAAAGAAGCTAATATACTATTATTGTACAGAGTTTTTTGAATTAGTAATATAATTTAACAA
>NW_013672846.1:15086-22084 GCF_000517525.1 Limulus polyphemus
GGACCTTAACAATTAATAACCACTCTCCATGTAGATATTACAGTACTTTACTATAATAAAACATAATATTTATGCTAATTTAAGTCTAGCTCCCCATGTAGTGTTACAACAGAATGATGATTTGTTGACTTTTCATTAGATGTAAACGGCCATGCAATTGTTTAAGTTATATTTCATGCAAAATTGCTTCCACATTTAATCTCATAGCTTCTATTTTTTACAAATTTTCTGGAGGGCATGCCCCCAAACCCCCGTAGCATTAGCATGTTTTGTATGCTGCTTGTGCTTCGCACAATGTGTTGGCTTTTAACCTCACAATGTCCCCCGCTGGGACAGCGGTAAGTCTATGAATTTACAACGCTAAAATCAGGGGTTTGATTCCCCTCGATGGACACAGCAGATAGCCCGATGTGGCTTTGCTATAAAAAAACACACACATATCTTGATCTTACAAATTAGAACCCCCTTTCAAACATTCTGCGTTCGGGCCTGATTTAAAAACTTGTTTTAAGGTTATTGATTTTTACATAGTCCCCAAATGTTGTTATTCTTTCTTTGCTGCTTAATTTAGAGGAAGTTGGGTTGCATGTTTCTCACGGTAATACATGTGTGTTTAATTAATTACTAATGAAAGTCAAATAATTAGTTATTCACATATTCCCTTTAGTTATAATGAATTCATCATCATACTATAACATTACGCATTATAAGCATGCGCAATAAGAAATTTACCCAAGAAACACCGCGCAGGCGCATTATTCACTAGACAACCAGCCTGCCTGCTGCAGAGAGCTGTGAAGCTGAATGAACAACTCATTACACGTAAAACTGATCTATGACAGAAGAAATAACAATATAAAACGGATATGAATAGTCTTTACTAACCATTTTGTATAACAACATTAAAAGCTTAAAGTTTTCAAAAAGGTATGACGGTAGGTCTTAGAATAATATTATAAGTTTATTTATCGATAGTATTAAGTACAGTAACGTTTAGTTCTAACTAAACTAAAGTAAAATACGTACACAGGTTACAGTGTTAATTTGTCTCTATCCCACTTAGGCCTACCATTGGTTAAGGTTTTATAAAGTACAGCCTATAATCAAGTGGACTTACACATTTCGGTGTGTACGATTGCAATTCGTTTGTATTATCCTAAAAATCTTGTATTTAAGGAAGTACTGTTATTATAAAGATATTAATTTGACCACAAATGTTTTGCGGGTCTCTACTAGTAAAAATGAATATGAGATCTTTACCCTGACGGTGAATTCACATGCTTGAAAATTTAGACAGGTCTTCGGCACTATAAGATTTAGCAAGTTAGATTTATCTCTCCTACAGTGCACAGATATAATCAGAGAGCACTACTCTCTGGAATCTGGAGAGAGCTCCATCCTAGAAGAAAAGATTTAACCACTATATAAAGAGCACATTGAATTATCTCCCCCACAGTGCACGCACTTTCCACGTTAGTCGGTTATCCTATAAATACAAATAGGGAGATAACATACTCTAGAATTTCTAAACCAGTTGCACAGTCGATACTTCTGGAATATACACCATACAGGACACAAATAGCTCTTATCAGCGCACCCCATGAGAAAGTTCAGAGATACTTAAGGGGAAAACACAGAAAAGCGTGTAACTAGCATACAAGATAAGAATGGTACAATTCAAAACTGATTTATCTTATCTTTTACTCAACACTTTATACACGCGCCCGAATATATTATAAACGTTTCAAAACTTGGTGAACTTAACTGTTATTTTTCAAGCTAAAGAAGAAAGAAAACATTGTATTTTCTCAAATGCAACAACCCCTTATGGTCGTAATTGCAAATACACCCTGAGAAAATGACACTGACTTGCAAATGATTAATAAAATTCACTGGGTACCCATCCAAACGTGTGAGAATTAAAAGTCTGGTTTTAGTGGAGTTAGTTTGGAATTTTTTATACAATTATATTCTCTTTTGAAAATACTTATCTCAAATGGTTTGTCAGTTTCTGTAATGAATTATTTTGGCTATTATAGTAACATAAATGATTTATTGAGTGACGAAAAACACTATAAACTTTTTAACTAACACCTTTACTAAAAGCAGAGAAAATTAATTGAATCAATGTTTACGTAAAGAAGAAGAAAAATATATCTTCCTACATTCTTTCCATCACTGTCTTGTCGTTATAGGAACAGAGCCCGGGTCCAATGGAAATGGGGAAGTTTAACCCTATAGTGGCTGTTTCCTAGATCAATAGTCCCTCAGTGGCACAGCGGTAAGTCTGTTCTTACCAGCAGCCTTCCAGTGGTACAGGAAATTCACTATTCAGGGAGACTGTGCTTCACTGAAGTGGTTAGTATACTTTAAAATCCATATTGGATGATAGCATATTGGATAATGATGTTGAAAAATATGACTTTGTCACAGTTCATCACCTGGGCCTGTAACATGGAAACATGGATGGACTATCTTGCCACACAGTGAGAGCTTGTCCGTTTGTAAAATGTCCTGATCCTGGACACCGTTTGAGAGTTGAAACCATGTAAACCATGAAGTAGAAGATACCAAGGTTAGCACTTCATGAGTTTTAGACCCCACCATAGCATGGGTGCTCCTTCCTGTTCAGCAAGGTCTAGACTGACTAGTATTAGTAGATGGGCATAGCACAGACGTACGTAACTTGTGGCTCCTGTATCAGCAATTACATGTTCAAGATGGTGTGTTGTACCATTATTATCAATCTATGAATCATGATGCATTGCCAGTATTACAGTTAGTAGTCAACAGAGTTCTGCGGTAAGAAACATTTCAGACTTTGCACAACATATAGACTGGAGGGCACCAGATATATCTTGCAATTTGATGGCAGCTCTTCTAGCCACAAGTAAACTTAGATACTCGACACTGGTTTTAGTGGTATATTTATTTACCACCCAGAAGAAAGAAAAACCAAAACAAAGTAAATTCCAACAGATAGACATGTTTATCATTGGTCCATTCTTAGAGGCTCCAAGAGGTCATCAATACATATTATTGCTATCAGCTACTTTACAAAGTGGGCCAAAATATATTCATCAGTCAATATGCTAGTACATTCCCTTACATATGTGTTATTTAAGAACGGTATAGCCAAGTTAGGAGCACCAGAAGAAGTTCGTATGGATTTTGGTGTTAATTTCAACAGCCAACTGTTTGTTTACTTGTGAAAATTTTAAGAGTATTGAAGACTTAATTCACCCTATTATCCCTGTGTTATGGTTTGGAAGAACAGGTAATGAATACTACCAAGCTTAAAGAGTTTGTTAATCCCAACAGAACCAGTTGAGATGAATACGTTCCATATGTGATGAAGGCATACAGAGCAATGGAACAAGTGGGATCAATGAGTTGTATGCCAAACATGTTCATGTTTATATAGAAATTGCTACTTCCTGTAGAAGTGATGCATAGTCCTCCGTCATGAGAAGCTCCCCAGTGTCCCAGGAATATCTAAAGTGGCTTAGATCGACAATGGCCGATGCATACAAATTCACCTGACCTCAGCTTGAGAGGGCAGCATGTCAACAAAAGAAGTGCTGTGATTGGATGGCGAAAGAGTGGATGTTCCAATAAAGTGACTGAGTGTGGTTTTGGTACATGCCAGTGGCATGAAAGCAGAATGCATTCAGCTGGATTGGTCCATACCTGATATTTCAACAAACTGATCTTCTAATTTATGGACTACAGTAGGTGCATTAAACCACGTGGAACACATCAGTAAATTGTGTTCATACTACATCAAAAACGAGACTTTGGTGCTCTTGTGTAACCAGTAGTCCGAAAAGAAAACTAGTGAGTCAGAGTAGAATGAAAACAATATTTCAATTCATCCTGCCCTACTTTGTGAGGGATAAAAAGCTACAGAGACCAATGCAATTGGCTGAGCCTATGACAAATAAGAACTCAGTCAACCTCACATCTGAATTTGGAATATGAGTATGTAAGTTTAAGTTTTAGCAATGGCCAATCTTACTTTCATCAATTAACCAGTGGTACTTCTGCCTTGTTCCTGAAGACTTCCTGCTGTTTTTCTGCCAAAGCATGGATTCATCTTCAACCTGCAAAGCCTCGGAACCGTTCCAGGATATCCAAGGCATCTTCTACAGCAAGGAGCATGAAATTGTCATGGAGAAGGAGAGTTCTGGACTGACATTTACCATTAGCAAGTCCATGTATAATAATGCATTGCTTGTCAATGTATTCAGATTGAAATATCTTGCCAAATTGGAGAACAGGTTGTCTCTCATGTCTCATAGGAGTGAGTCACATGCAATGACTGATGAAAGCTCTAGGCTCTCCATAATCAGGAAAAATATTAGCTTAGTTAAAGGGCCACTTCTGTCCTGTAATACAAGGAGCAGAATGTCAAATACCTGCAAGCCAGGCTAACAGAAGCTGAACAGATCTTGTAAAGAGACTGGACCAATCTCTGAACATCTACACCCGCCAGTCAAAAGACAACAGCAACCCTGGAAGCTCTGTGGGTGGAGCAAAGGTGAAAATAATATAGCCTCGGTCACACTCTGGGGTGATTGTATATTTTGTGGTATATTCATTTATCTGTAGTAACTTAAGTTGTATATATAGATGTTTTCATATTTTAATGTAGAGAGCCTTCCGTCTTCCTCACTCATGCATGTACGAGGAAGACATCATTTTTTGTGTGTATATCGTCAATAAGTTATTCTTGTTCGTTTGTACTAGCGTGCCCTCGCTCTTTCATGCATGTGTGAAAGTGTAAGGACATAAAGTTTTGTATATATTGTCTTTTCTTGAATGATGTGTATATTTTGTGTATTTACAATACACCACTACCTGTTCACGCATACCAATGTGTGCAAGTAAGAAGTCGTTAAGATTTTTTGCTTTTCAAGTTTCAACACTAGATTTTAAAAGTAAGTGTAGGCTCTTTCAATAATTACATGGACTGTATTTTTATATTATCATTTTTTTCTTTAAGCGCATACGTTTCACCAGTTACAGTTTAGTTGAGCTATAATTTGAAAGATTTCTATATATAATAAAAGAACACAATATCGTGTATAGCAAATAGTGAAAAACCACAGTAAACGGAACAAACTGTCAGAAGTCTAATATTAGATTTCTGATAGTTCCGTTTGCTGTGGTTTTTCACTAATTTATAAATATTTCATTCTTATTTATTGTCATATTAGACTACTCCTTTCTCGATGGGGGCAGCATAAAAAGGTTTAGAATTTTGTTTCTTCTTAATTTTATTTTCATGCTTAATTTTGTTAGATTGGCCCCACTTAAAGTGGCCACGATATCTCAACGTGTCTGATATTTCTTTCCTTTATAATCATTCAGTTTTAATTTTAACGAGTGTGAGTATATATTTCCACATTGCCTTTTCCTTATTAAGGTGTATTTTGTATATTTTTCTTAGTTAAAAGGGATCTTCTGTGATACTGTTTTAAGATTTCATTTTCTGCATTTTTATTAAAGTAAAGATTTTTTATTTTGAATTTTGTGATTTTTAGCCGCGGCTCAAGGATCGATTCTTCTTCTCTTTTTTTTTTTTTCAAGTACAAACTTTTAGTTCATAGCACTGTCATCTTTTGATCGATTTGAGATCTAATTACAGTTTTCAACTCAGGAGGACAAACCCTTTCAATTGGTGTATTTGATCACGCCCAAGATCTTATAGATTAATTTATCCTAATCCTGCCTTAAAGAATTTCAATTGCGCATTACCTACTTTATTGTTGGTAATTCTAATCATAAGGGAATCCTCAAGGTATCACCTGACTTGCCAGTGGAAAAGACTGTTACCTTTACATAGATATTCTACTTTGCAGCAATCTTACCCACGAGAAAACATACATGATACCAAAGAAAAAGTACTCCAGTAAAATTTTTAAAAATTTTAGTTGAACGTTATGAAATAAGAAGGTACAAAATAACTACTATGCTTGCATACTACAAACTACACGTACACGAAACTTACAGTTAAGCCTTCAGTGACCCAGTGGTATGTCTGCGGACTTCTGCAGCTAGAAATCTGGTTTCAATACTAGTGGTGGGCAGAGCACAAATAGCCAAATGTGTAGCTTTGTGCTTAACTACGAAGGAGCTTACACTTACAGAAAGGATCTTATTCCGCAATTAAAGCGATAACTATATAAGGAACATGTAATGATACAAATCTCTTAAATACACAACATGAGTTAATAAAAGTATTTCAATAAAGTAAAAATAAAATATTTCAAGAAATATTAAAACAAACATCAAAATATGGTACATAAAATATACCGTTTAAGTGAAAAATACTGTTGCGTCAGCGAGGTCACGTGACTAGTATCACGCCACCCGTTTTCTAGAAATATCCTGTTCCTTCAGGAATGCCCCAGCATTTACTAGATTGGGGGTAGTCTGGTATATATAAGATGGTCACAACGTGACGGGATAATGTGTAGGTAATGAGTAATTGAATGTATGCGGACAAAATATTGTTGGCCACGTGAGACGTGATTTATAGTGTTGTTATAGAGCGACTGTTGAAATTAAGTGTATCGTAAAGTTGTATTCGGAAAGAATAAACCAGTTTTATTTAAGAAAGGACTTGTGTCGCTAAAGTTTCGTCGGAACGAATTTACGAAAAATTAACTAACGACTGGAGGCGTAACAAATTGGTGGCAGAGAGTGGGACAGAAAAAGAAAAGAAAACGAGAGGCGGAAAATCAAACTACAGCTTAGCAGACTTGATGGCAGCAATACAAGAACAAGAAAAGAAACAAGAAGAGAGACAACAGCAGTTGCAAGAAAACAGCAAAATAAACAAGAGAAATTACAGCAGTTGTTGGATGAAAAAGAAAAGAAACAAGAAGAGAGACAACAGCAGTTGCAAGAAAACAGCAAAATAAACAAGAGAAATTACAGCAGTTGTTGGATGAAAAAGAAAAGAAACAAGAAGAGAGACAACAGCAGTTGCA
>NW_013672846.1:22889-31854 GCF_000517525.1 Limulus polyphemus
CCATATGAAGCAGAAGCCAACGAGACGGAGACCAGTACGGAGGATGATATGTCGCGTAAAATTAAGAGATTTTGTTGAATTGTAATTTTGTGTTTGTAATTCTGTACATTTAATTAAGTTATTGTTATTGGTTTATTGTAAGTGGCTATTGTTCGGGACGAACAATACTAAGGAGGGGGCAGTGTTGCGTCAGCGAGGTCACGTGACTAGTATCACGCCACCCGTTTTCTAGAAATATCCTGTTCCTTCAGGAATGCCCCAGCATTTACTAGATTGGGGGTAGGCTGGTATATATAAGATGGTCACAACGTGACGGGATAATGTGTAGGTAATGAGTAATTGAATGTATGCGGACAAAATATTGTTGGCCACGTGAGACGTGAATTATAGTGTTGTTATAGAGCGACTGTTGAAATTAAGTGTATCGTAAAGTTGTATTCGTAAAGAATAAACCAGTTTTATTTAAGAAAGGCCTTGTGGCGCTAAAGTTTCGTCAGAACGAATTTACGAAAAATTAACTAACGACTGGAGGCGTAACAGTACATTATAAAACCTCTTGTTGAAACACATAAAAACATTGCTTATCAATAAAGTGAAACAACGTTGAATAATTTATACAAACATACTCTAATATATAAAGAGCTATACTGCATTCGCTTAAGTTGAAAGTTTGATTTAATTACCTATTATTAACTCGTATTAAATTATTATTCCTAAATGTGTAACTTATTTATCTACTACTAGATGTCTCTGTTATAATGAACGTGGCATAACTAACTATACTGTACATACTTTACACTTTACTTAAGTTTAAACATCATACAAGGATTTTTAAGATGTTTTCGGCATCGTGGCTTAATTTCAGCTTGAAATGTAGCTTAATTTTGTTCATTACGCTTGTATCAACTTCAAATGGTCTTTACTTTCATATCGCTGAAACAGAAAGAAAATGTTTTATTGAGGAAATTCCTGATGATACTCTTGTTGTTGGTATGTCATTATAATTTATATTAATTATCATTATTAGCTAGATTTTAAACTAAGATAGTGTCTGGAATTGTCATAGGCCTTTTCTGGTAATAAGCTTATTTTTATCTTTGCCAGATGTACTAAGATAAAATAATCAGTTATTTTGCAAGTCCGTGTAGACCTAGTTTTAAAAAAAAATCTTGCAAGTTGCATTTGACTCCAAATTTGGTGACCAGATCATGCAAGAATGTACGACACACATTCTTGCGATGTTCTCAATAACTTAGTAATTAGCGAAAAGAATGATATTTTTCAGTAAAATTGATTGTGTTAAAGCTACTTCCCTCTCATACTGTTGACATTATTTTCATTAAAATTAATGTTTTAATGCTTCTTGTTGCTAATTAGTGGGATTAGATTATTATTAATAATAATGTTAGACATGGAATGTTTGATAGAATGTTTTAACTTGTATGAAACATAAGGATTGTGGCCAAATATCCTGAATTATCAGTCGGGAGGAGGAATTTATTCAAATTTTCTTTCACTCAGAGCTGTGAACTTCACTACTGGCTCTTAATATGCTCTATCTAACCATTGAAGCTAGCTATCAAAATGAAATTCACCTTGTGATTTAGGGTCAACCAACAGTTTCAGGTCTACAGCCTTGGGTTTATTGTCAGAGCTGCTTCCTTTCACTTCCTATACTGAATTGTTGCTATACGTTAATGATATTGATAAGGGAATTGTAAACAAGTTAATCAAGTTTACTGATGATATTAAAATTTTGGGTATAGCTGACTGTGAGGAAGATGCTGTTATTTTACAAAGGGATTGGGTCATTGACAGCTGACCTTTAATTATGCTAAGTGTGAGGTAATGCATGTGGGCTCTCTTAATTTAAACTATAGTTACCATATAAATGAAGTAAATGAATAATATGGAGTAAAAAAGGATCTTGACATTTTGGTTGGTTATTCTTTTAGCCTTTCAAGTTCCACGTAGTGTCTTGGTACTAGTCGGAAAGCAAGAACAATTTTGGATTCTATCTACAGAAATATTGAATATAAGTCTAAAGGAGCTATAATTTAATTGGTTAGATCTTATTTGGAGAATTATGTTTAGTCTTGTGTTTACACATTTGAGGGCATTTACAATGATATCTTGAATTGAAAGGTTGTAATACGAAACCAGATTAAGATCTCTGAAATTGTTTTTTCCAGAGAAGATAAGGGTTATTAAGGGGTTAATAGATAAGATTTTATCATCTTTTGTCATGTTTAGAGTGGTAGGATTAGAGCTGGGTGATTTAATTGATTGACTACAAGCAGCAGTTACATTGATTGATCAAAATTGTGAAATTAGTGTTTTCAGTTCCCTAAAATTCTGATTATATTGATTAATTTGAAAATTAAAATTAGTGTTGCCCATTATTCCAACAATGAAGTAATCAAAATTATGATTAAATAAATTGTCACAAAAATAATAATGTAATTAAAGGTATGGTTTTTCAATCACTATTATTTTCAGTTATTCCACTTTCCGAGTAATCAGAATATTACTATTATGTTTGTTTGCTCTTAAGTTCAAAGCTACAATATGAGCCATCTATGTTATGTCCAATTTTAGTCTTAAGTTTGTTTAGCTTTGATGATTCAGCAGGAGTATTGTGATTGGAAGATCTTTGATACAATTTTCATTGCCACCAAACTTGCTTAACCTGCCTTTATTATGGTAAAACTACTAAGGCTATCATTAATTTTAAACTGCTGACTAGAAACAAGGCAATTGGCTGACAGCACCCACCACCAAGTGGGTTTGTTTATTTGTTTGTTTTTCTTCTCGAAATGCTGATTATAAGGAAGATAACTGGCTAGCAGCACCTGCCACCAACCTTTTTTTTCATAGTTTGAGGAACACAGTAATAATTGATTAGCAAATACCACTGATTGCCAACTCTAGACTTAAGATTTTACAGTGAAGAAGATGCCTGCAAATTAGGCAATCGGAGTTGATTGCATAGTTGTATAGTTGCATATAAACCATCAAACTACAAATTACTGAAACAATACCGTAAATAAATATGACTAGTTGTGCACACATTAGAGCACCATCATGGAGTTCGCAATGAAATGGTGGGTATTCTGTTTCACCTGGTATGATGAAATATAGGAGTGTATGAATCTGTGAAAAAAAAGTAGAAACATTTTTGTAGCTTGTCAAAAAATAAAGTAATTCTAATTTCTTTATTTGTAGGAAATTATAAGTGCCAGCTTTTTGATCCCAAAACTGGGGGGTTCATGCCTTCAAGTCCAGGAATAGGTATGTATGTTGAAGTCAGAGATCCAAGTGACAAGGTGATTTTGTCTCGTGTATACAGTAGCGAGGGCCGATTTACTTTCACGTCTAGTTCTCCAGGTGAACATGTAATTTGTCTCTACTCCAACTCCACCAAATGGTTCAGCGGATCACAGCTGGTAAGTTTATAAAGCATTCGCTTTTTGTTCTTTTGTTTTGAATGAATACAGCTTGTGTATTTACTTTTTATATATCAAACCAGGCATACATACATACATACGTGTATTCCATTAGCAGAATAAGAGCCAAAAACTAAACTAAAAGTGCTTTCAACTATGGTTGCTTTAGATGTTCTAAGAATATTAATTATTCCAAAAATAATACATAAGTATAATATAACTATCAAGGTAAATGTGTTTATTTTATTTTCTCAAGTGTGAATGGACTTTTTTTGTTAGTTTTTCATTAGGTCTGAAAGCTATTTCTTCTATTAAGTGATTCTCATGTCTGAAAGAAAGAGTATCCTGAATGCTACCACATATATAAACAATCCATGAAAAAAGATGTTTACATTCTTTAGATATAAAGAATATTTTTTTTTTAAGTCAGAAGAGGACTTAAAAAGAGACTGATATGAATGCTAGAATCAGTTGAAAAGTTTCAAGATTAGCTTTATCTGAAAACTGTCTATTGGGCCTCAGCAGTGGTACTTTTAGAATTTTTTTCATGTTATCTCTTAAGAAAGTAGAGATTCTCTGTAGTAGTTAATCAGTAAAGCCTTTTTTCTCTCATTCAACAAGTTATTTGTTGCAGGATTGATAGCTTGAACAGATTTTATGGACTCTTTATCTGATTCAGTAATGTCAAAAATTTGTGAATTTGCTGATTTACACTAATGACATCTTCATCTGGGTTATCTGTGAGATCGGTACAAACAGTTGAGATCAGACATTGGAGGAGGTAGCTGCATGATCAAGTCTGAGCTTGTTAACCTCTTTAGGTTAGCACAACATACTTCTTCACACACACATACAGCCACAATATTGTATAGTAGAACCAAGAACACTAGCTTTGTACTTGTAACAGCAGAATTAGCATTATATTTGTAGACAAAATACTGTAATGATAACTTGTTATTGAAATTAATGTTAAACATGAGAAATATGTGTACCTTAAATTGTCTATTTCATCTCATTATTTATATGAAATTACTAGTGTAAAAAGAAAAAAGTCTGTTAATGGGTTACTTTGGAATATCTTCCTTTATAACAAAACAAGTCACTGCAGCAGGCCTATAACGTGCTTGTATTTATTTAATTTAAGGAAATATAAAAATGTACATTCATTTCAAATTAATCTTGCTCAATTTATGCTCTGGTAGAATCAAGTTGCTGTCATGTAGTGAAACCCCGAACTGCCTAACCAAGCAGAAAACTACCTGGTATAACTAATTAACTCATTTAAAACTTTTATCAGTATTTGAAATAAAACTGACCACATTCAAAGTTGTGACAACCATATTTAAACAAATTTTACATTATTCTTGGCTTACTACACCAATCCACTAAATTTAGATGTAACTGATGTTTCAAGTCAGTAAAGGTGAGGTGATAGCATCATTAAATATTCTAGTTAGATACCATAATTTTATTTTGTATCATTTGAATACTTGACCTTATTTACAGTCAAAATTAAGAAATCAAGGCAAAAAGTACTACGAGTATTTTCTTACAATATTGTGGGGGAGGGCATAGAAGGAAGTGGTAAGTTTGAGAGCCCCCAACCTCCTGGCCAATTTTCCAATGACTCTCTTATAAGCCTACTATAAAGAGAAGCTATAATACATTTGTATCTTAGGGGATGAGAAACTAATCCAAACTCTCACTAAAGCTAGAGGTTGAGAAACAGTTATAAAACCAATCCAAGTTTTTTCAATAAGTAGAGATTGAAAAACAGCTAAGGTCAAACTTGACAAGAATGTTTAAAAATGGTAAAAAAAAATATTTTGTTTGACTTTGCAGGTGAAACAGATGCATGAATGACAGAAATTTAAGAGCTAAAACTTAGAAATTTGGTTTTAATATAAAATATAACAGACTTATCTACTTAACATTTATAAAAAACCAGTTTGAACTCAGCATTGTAGTTATTTAGCAACTTGTATAGAAACAATAAAAAATAATGTTAGTCAAGGTTAGGACAAAGGATTGTGATAATTTATCTGATCAAGCAAGGTTTTACTGAAATTAAGTTTTATCACATTTCTGGTACAAACGAGTTATTTGCTGCATCTGATGGAGACTTCTAGTTTTCATTAATGCAAAAAAGCATGAGAAACTGTGGGAGCAGACTACAAGTTGAATTAAAGATTGTTATATCATTTGTTATGCCACTTATGGATGTTTTTTTAATGTTTAGAAACAACAAAAAAACTGAAAGTTAAAAATTGTTCTTTAACAACATAAGATGATACAAAGATGTATCAAAACATAATGTGTGACTTATTTTATATGTATATTTCCCATCTTTATAGCAGCATTTTGTTTTTACTCTAATGTTCCTGTGAATATTTTTCTTTCTTTAAAATGTAACTTTCTTTGTCTTTACGTGTTTTTTTATTTGAGTGAGCTTCAGAAGTCCAGCTGAACTAGAACCATGTTTCTTGCTTACCCTATGTCAGTTTTCCTGTTAACAGAATAACCAACTAATTGGTTCCTTGTTTCACTTGATCAAATCCTCTCTGTTTAATTTTAACAAAGAACAGTTACAGTGGTAAAGGAGTTAAATAATGAAACTGTACTTTCATATTCTGTAGAGAGTCCATCTTGACATTCAAGTTGGTGAACATGCTGTGGATTATGGAAATGTTGCACAAAAAGAAAAATTAACTGAGTTGCAGTTAAGAGTTCGGCAGTTACTTGATCAGGTTGAACAGATTAATAAAGAACAGAACTATCAAAGGGTGAGTATTTTTTAAAGACAGTTCTAAAAAAAGTTGTATAAGCTCCTAGAACCTTGAATAAAAGGCCAATTTTTTTTTGTTGTGTGTGTGTGTAATAACGAAAAGCTCATATTGGATATAAAAACTCGTACATTAACCCACTGTTTACTATAGTTTCAAAAGATTAACAGTAACCAGTCCAGCTTGGTCTGAAACAGAATATTACCTAGTGGAGCATGTTGTGTGATGTAGCTCTTGTTAATATGCCTATCTTTATATTTTTTTATTGCAAGAATGTTTAACCCTCAAATTATTAACTTGTTTAGGTAGAGTTTGCTACAGCTTGGTCAAAATATTGTGATATTGTAAAAACTGTGTAAAATCACAGTTCATTACAGGTGGATTCACATATTTGTGATGTTGTGAAAAATTGGGTAAGATCACTCATAATGGGATTCATTGTAGTATTGATGCCTCGTAGTTTTATTCTGAATCATGTTATTAGACATCTTGTAAGCAGAAAGGAAAAAACAGTAACCCACAAGGAATTTGTAGCATGAATAATTCAGAAAAGTTTAGTTAAAAAGCCAGATGGATAGGTAGGAATCTTTCTTGTAATTCTAACGTTAACCCTTTTGTTATCCTTTGTTTTTATAAGGCTTAACATGAAATAGATCGCACTGAATAACAAGTCTCCCTAGTGTGATTTTCTGCAAATGAGAACAGTGTTCTGGATTGGCTTAGTAGCCTTTAATGGTCCTAAATGTGCTACAAGAGTTTTCTGCTTCCATTGAGAACATTGAAAATTTGGTGTCCTTTGGTTCTACATAATTTAATAACTTGTACAAATATTCTTTCTCAGAAAGGGCTGTGACATAATGCTCTAGTCATAAGTTTATCCATGGTGGCATTGCACTGTTGAGTGATTAAGAACTTGACATGAACCAAGTTTATATAGGTGCTAAACACCTTACCTGTGGAATTACAGCTTGCATCTGTGGTAGTACACGTATAAATTAGTGCATACAAATTGTTTGTATAAAGTGTGATCCACTCTCTAATATAAAACTGATTATTTAATGGGAGTGTAGAATTCCCAGTAGGTAACTGGAGAAAAGATTAAATCTGCAAAGCACACAAATGTGGAAACTTTTCATTATTTAGACAAATACAGCATACCAATACACCAAACATGAATATTTTATTTAACTTTCAAGTATTTGCAGTTGTGCATGTCAAAGAATGTAAAGTAATAACATTTACAAAAATAAAAAAAAACAATAAAACAGCCCTATCAATGCATGTGAAAAAAAAAACCATTATGGCTATCCCCAGTTTGATAACCCATAATTCACTTAAACAGTGATAATACAACCACCAATGTTGTATGTTCAAGGTCACAAGCAGGAGTGCTCTACGTCCAGGATAGTAGTAGACTAGGCTAGTATAGTGATCAGAGAAGAGTGTTGTACGTCCAGGATAGTAGTAGACTAGGATAATATAGTGATCAGAGGAGGAGTGCTGTACGTCCAGGATAGTAGTAGACAAGGATAATATAATGATCAGAGGAGGAGTGCTGTATGTCCAGGATAGTAGTAGACAAGGATAATATAGTGATCTGAGGAGGAGTGCTGTACGTCCAGGATAGTAGTAGACTAGGATAATATAGTGATCAGAGGAGGAGTGCTGTATGTCCAGGATAGTAATAGACAAGGATAATATAGTGATTGAGGAGGAGTGCTGTACGTCCAGGATAGTAGTAGACTAGGATAATATAGTGATCAGAGGAGGAGTGCTGTACATCCAGGATAGTAGTAGACTAGAATAATATAGTGATCAGAGGAGGAGTGCTGTACATCCAGGATAGTAGTAGGCTAGGATAATATAGTGATCAGAGGAGGAGTGCTGTACGTCCAGGATAGTAGTAGACTAGGATAATATAGTGATCAGAGGAGGAGTGCTGTACGTCCAGGATAGTAGTAGACAAGGATAATATAGTGATCATAGGAGTGCTGTACATCCAGGATAGTAGTAGACAAGGATAATATAGTGATCAGAGGAGGAGTGCTGTACATCCAGGATAGTAGTAGACTAGGATAATATAGTGATCAGAGGAGGAGTGCTGTACGTCCAGGATAGTAGTAGACAAGGATAATATAGTGAGCAGAGGAGGAGTGCTGTACATCCAAGATAGTAGTAGACTAGAATAATATAGTGATCAGAGGAGGAGTGCTGTACATCCAGGATAGTAGTAGACTAGGATAATATAGTGATCAGAGGAGGAGTGCTGTACGTCCAGGATAGTAGTAGACAAGGATAATAGTGATCAGAGGAGGAGTGCTGTACATCCAGGATAGTAGTAGACTAGGATAATATAGTGATCTGAGGAGGAGTGCTGTATGTCCAGGATAGTAGTAGACTAGGATAATATAGTGATCTGAGGAGGAGTGCTGTACATCCAGGATAGTAGTAGACTAGGATAATATAGTGATCAGAGGAGGAGTGCTGTACATCCAGGATAGTAGTAGACTAGGATAATATAGTTAGCAGAGGAGGAGTGCTGTACATCCAGGATAGTAGTAGACTAGGATAATATAGTGATCAGAGGAGAGTGCTGTACGTCCAGGATAGTAGAGGACTAGGATGTAGTGATCAGAGGAGGAGTGCTGTACGTCCAGGATAGTAGTAGACAAGGATAATATAGTGATCCTAGGAGGAGTGCTGTACGTCCAGGATAGTAGTAGACTAGGATAATAT